>NW_010334630.1:0-26089 GCF_000700745.2 Antrostomus carolinensis | reverse complement strand
GCAGGAGCCAGGCCATGGAAATCAAGGTACAAGAAACTTCAGGGCTGCTTTAGCTTATATTAATATCACTCAGTAGTTTTCCAGCTCAGGATTGTTTATGAAAAGATGGAGTTAAGCTATAGATACTATATTACTCTTTGGGCAGAGTCAAGGACGTCAGCTGTGGCGTTTGACATGGCTGTATACTATTATTATGTATGTACAACTCTTTACATTCTTTTTTTATTCGTCCTGTATGCTCTCATAGGTTTGATTTCCTTATTTATTTATGCCCTCATCTTAATTCTGCTGTCAGCTGTGAGTTTGCATTTTGCTCTGTGGGCAGCATAGCAAGTCTTTTCTTTGTATGAGGAAGACAGACATTTAAAGAAGTATGTATGACTTTACTAGGTAAGAGACCAGTTCCAGGCATTTTGCAGCTTGCAGGACATCTCATTAGCTAGAGGAAGAGTGAACTGAATGGCTTCCTTCCAAGAACTGAGGAGATTTCATCCCCAGTAACCTATTACATTCCTTCTTGGAATGAAAAAACTAGATCAGAAAGGTGTGATGTTTTCTGTGGTGTGCTGCAGTAAGTTTCTGAGCTGACTCCTTGTTCTGTCTGCAGCAGTGGGTGCTATAAAATCCTACCTTGTGTTGTTCTGTTACTGAGCACCTGGTGCTCAGGTGGAATCTGGGTGCTGCTCATCTTGTCTTTAAAAGCTGTCAGTGTTGCTAATCAATCAGTTTTGGTAATGCAACAACCTTAAGAGAAGTCTCCCTTGAATTCCTGAACAAGTGTGTGTTTGAGTAGATCACCTTTCAAAAGGGTAGTTGTTCTGGTATTGTACTGGGGGGGGGGGGTGGGGGGGAGTGTGTCTGACAATTAACACAATTTTATAGAATATTTTGCTTTTTAATTTGCTCTGTGCCTAGTTGCAATGAGGAAAACAGCTAAGAGTAAAGCAACACTACAATACTGTATTTTATAAGGATATTCTGAATCGCCATTTTGGCTTTTGCTATATATACTTTAATACCTTTTAGGTACATAATATAGTTACTGACTTCTCCCATTGTATATATTATTATGTCTCAGCCAGTAGACGTTTGCCTAAGGACACATATATTAACATTGAATAAGCTTGGAAATCTTTTGATTCAAGGTTTTATTTTGGAATATGCAGTCACTGTGGAATATGTTTTTAATGGATCAGTGTCCATTCTGAATGATCAAGTTGGCCTGGCCAGTGAAATAGATGAATTAGAATTAAGGCATACTAAATGTTGAAACAATTAAAGAAAGTAGGAATACGATTCATAGCAAATACAACAAAATATGATCTAATTATTGTAAAATGTTAAAAAAGAGCCCCTCAGACTTAAATGCCCTGTTTTTCATACAGAGCTTTATTTTAAGTAAAAAACTACCCAGTATTTCTAAATACATTACTATTTTAGCATTACTGCTGATTTAAGAAAATTGTAATTTGCTAAAACAGACTGAAGCATGCTCACGGTAAGCCAAAAATGGGAGAAAAATGGCTGAAATGTAAGGATGGAACAGTGAGTTTTGTTATCATTTGTGCCATTTTATCTCATCTTAAAGTCACAGTATGTCCTTCTATACAGCCTTTCTAAGGACAGCTAGCACTGGTTAGTTATCAATAAATAGCATTATGCCCAGGAGTTGGATGTTGGATGCATTGTGTGTTGTCTGCAGAAAGTATTTTCCTGCTAAAGCACCTCTAGAAGTGTTCTACCTTTTGATTTCTGAAAAGCTTTTGTGTGCAAATGATAACAAACTTTTCCTGCCTTCAATGTCTGAAAACCAACTTCCTTTTCTCTTTCGTTTCCCAGGCAGGTAAGAAATCTAGAACTAGTCCAGTCTGAGTGCTGGACTTAATGACAAACAAGATAATAACTGTTTATTTTATAGAAGAGAGGGGAGATTTAGGTTAGATATTAGGAGGAAATTTTTCACCCAGAGGGTGGTGAGGCACTGGAACAGGTTGTCCAGAAAAGCTGTGGATGCCCCCTCCCTGGAGGTGTTCAAGGCCACGTTGGATGAGGCCCTGGGCAGCCTGATCTAGTGGTTGGCAACCCTGTCCACAGCAGGGGGGTTGGAACTGGATGATCTTTAAGGTCCATTCCAACCCAAGTGTCCTGGTTTTGCTCCATTTCATGATTCTGTGATACGTATTGGTTCTGTAACCAACAGTATTACATCAAGATTGAGATTGCTTAGTTTTGCAAAAAAATTGTGTAAGAGTCATCAAATAAAGCACTGATTTCCAGACATCTTAGCCTCCAGTTTTAGATTAAAATGGATATGAATGTGCCATGTTCTTTTTCTTGCTGCAGATACTTTCTGGATAGCAGGTTTCTTACTTCAAAGGACCATCAAAATATCCTTTCAGAAGGGTTCATGCCTAAATTCAGCAATGTAATGTATACAGTCAGATGTCTTAATGGAGTTTAAGCACTGTCAGAAGAAGGGTTTAGCCCAAACCCTTATCATTCAGGGCCTTCTTTACTTTAACCATCATGGCAGACTCTTAGAAAAATATGAAATATGTATGTTTGTGCACAGTATGTTTATGTATAATAATTTTTTTCTCTCTGCTTTCCCACTTGTCTCTTCAGTGTTGCTAGTGTTCTCACCTTACCTGTGAAATTGTGGAGATACCGTCTAATAGCTTCTGATCTTCTGTTATTTAGGCAGACAAAGAATTAATGTGCAGTGAACACATCAATTTTAAAGTGGTTATTTCTAAGTCTAAAATCAGTGAATTATGTTTCCAAAAAGTTCAAGGTGGAGGAAGGCTTTTAGGTTGGAAGGAGAAAATGGAAATAATTGCTGGGTTTTTTCTACTAAATTCTTTCCTGTTTTCTTGGTGTTTTGGAGATTTTCAACTAATATAGCTAGAAAGATGTAAATTACATAATTAAGTTATTTAAAAACCTTAAGAAATTAAACAAGAAACAAGACTGCCAGTAACAGATGTGAAAACGAAAATTAGGTCAAAAGTCACACGACTGTATGTGAACTTTAACGATGACATTATATCATTGATAGCCTAATTAGCTTTCTGTGTAAGACTGTAATCACTTCCCAGGTCTCCTTTCTTTCTTTTTAACTATTTATCTCCGTCTTTGCATATACATCTGAACAATATAAAAATATAAGTAACAGTATTGACTGGCATTATGTGGTCAGTGTTATGGATTGTTACATTTCAAGGGTCCAACACTGACTGTCTTTTAAACACTTGATCTTTTTTAGACAAAATGCTTGTTTAGTTACAGTTCTGCCTTTCACATTTAGATTTGATGCAGTGTAAGACAATGTACTCCAACTCGCAAAGGCAAGACATTCAGTTGGAAGAGTAAAATCTCAGCTCAGTTGAATAACTCTGCTATTCTTTGCTAGTTTAGTGTGGTGACGTTTTTATTCCCGGGATCAGTTCTTAATATTGCTGCTGCTCTGATTTTGAAGAGGCAATTTAACTTCTCTGCATGTTTGTTTAATCATCTGTATAGCTGGGCAGACATTGCACTTATTCAGTGTAAAGTGTCTCTAGAGGAAACACGCTATGTCATCACAAGTCATTGCAGTTTTTATTTTCTGCCCTTGCCTGCCAAGTTCACAGTACAATCAGGCTGGTGCTGGGCTGTTTACTGCAGAAACTATAAACAAGATACTTTGGTGCAGGCTGTATCAATCATAAAGCTGTAAGGCAGAGATAGTTATGTATGCATTTTACTGTATTTGTCATCTTTTTGTCTTCAGTCCTTCAGGAAATGAGATAGCAGATTTCAATCAGCCTCTGAATTTTGCCATTGATTTTTTTTTTCCCCAAAACAGAATCACTGCCTAGGTAAAGGCTGTGATTTCAGTCTTGGTTCTGAGCAAGTGAGCGCATTCTCTATCTGAAGACAAGGAAAAACTTCTTTACTTTGAGGGTGACAGAGCACTGGAACAGGCTGCCTGGAGAGGTTGTGGAGTCTCCTTCTCTGGAGATGTTCAAAACCCACCTGGATGTAATCCTGTGCAATCTGCTCTAGATGTACCTGCTTTGGCAGGGGGTCTGGGCTCGATGATCTCCAGAGGTCCCCTCTAACCCCTACCCTTCTGTGATTCTGTGATAGTGTTTCTACAGATTACAGTCTTTTGTGTCTTTTTACTTCTCAAGAGAAAACGTTCTAGTATAGGCACCAGAAAGGACTTCCAGACCACTCTGCTTGAGTCAGTGGCAGTTGAACTAGTTCTCTGCACTTTCTGCCTCATCTGAAATGGAAGTAATTAAGCTTCCTCCCACATACTCAAAGCTTGATTCCAATTAGACTAGCTAGACAAATGAAGTTGTTTCCTATAACTGTGCATTGCCTTAGGCCAAATTGTGCTCTGTTCTAGGGAGACCAGGTGTGTTTGGTGTCTTTGGTTGATTGAGTGAGTTTCAAAATATAAGAAACTTTCTAGTACCTTGAAGGAAGTCCGAGGGATTATTATTTTCTTTTCCCCAGATTTTCATCTGAAAAATGTAGAACTGTGGCCTCAGAAGTGAGGGAGAAGGCACACTCTAGCTCCATCACTATTCTAGAGTTATGTGACCTTGTTTATGGGACACCCCCATTCACAATGTGATCCACGCAGTATGCTTTTCCTGTGTGGTTCTTTAAAATAAAATGTGTGAGAGTGTAGCTATTCTGCCTCCTCCTTACCTAGATTACTCAACAATATGAAGAAAATAAATATGTAGTAATAACATCCGTCATTCCAAAGGGTAAGATTAGTTGAGTTTTATTCTCTGTTGCTCTGCCTTAGCGTTCCAAGATTATAGTTCCCTGACAGAGTCTCAGAGTAGCCCTAGGCTTTACAGCAGATCCTGTCTCTAACTGCTGTTATTAGTTTATGGGGATGTTTGCCTCTTCCAGTCAAGTAACAGAAGGACCTATTGATCTGCTTGTTGAGGTATATTTGTTTCGTTGTTTTCATGAAGAAAACTGAATTCCCAACCACAGAAATGGCTCTCAGAAGGAATGGGAATTAAGTTTTCTATTTTAAGCAATATAGTGTCACAGAGAAAATTTCTAGAGATTTCTGAGCCATTTTTTTTCTCCCAATAAACAGTATCCTGAAAGGTTTTTCTCCCTAGCCTTGATGGAATGCCTATTTTTGACCCCTGCTCTATGTAGTCTTTTGCTGTCTCCCTGTGGATTGATCTTGAATCATAAAGTTCAGATTTTTTAAATTTGCATTCAGAAACAAAGACTCCATCTTGTTTCTGGTGAGTTGTCAGCTGCCCCTTCCTTTCTGATGATGGGTATCTGGAACTTTGCAGACACACTCTGATTTATCCTTATGTCATTTATTTGAACGAATTACAAAATACACTTGCAAAATGTAGCAAAAATTAATTTTACTTAGTGATGAATCAGCCTTAAAGGGGAAACTAACTAAGAAAATCAGCAATTCTGTATTGATCTACTTTGCCATTCAATTACATTACTTGCTAATTCTTACTTTGAGCTTGTGTCTTTCTATTTGTGTTGGGACTGTCCATAAAAGCTTACTGAACAGTGTGCCTTTATTATCAATAAAGGTATCTTAGCATCACATCTTTCACCTCTGTGGACACCTCCTCCACCCCTAAGTGAGGTAAGTGACCTTCAAATGTGGCAGATATTGCCCCTTTAACAGGCTAAAACATGTGCTTTCATCTTCCAAATCCTACTGCATCTTTCTTCCTGGGCAGTTGGTTTCACAGTAATGAGAAACACTTTTAGATCATCTTAAATCTCCTGTTAAGGGAAAGTTATCAAAGAAGCCTTATGTTTCTTATGTGATCTATAGGTTTAAATTTCTTTGTTATCTAAAGCATTTGAGATTTACATTCAGTGTGTGGATCTTAGTTTATAACAAATAATTTTCATCTAGTTTTCTCTTCTGCAACAAACGTTCAATACATTTGTGTACTGGTTAATAAGCATTAGTCACCATTACTTGTTTAGAAGGAAAAGTGTTAGTATAGTGGGAGCGATAACATTTTTTTTAGCAAGAGAATTTCCAAGCTGACTGTTTCTCTTCAAGAGATTCTGAACAAAACTATTTTAAAGGTTCTTAATTAACCATGGTTTCTCAAATTTAAATCACTCTTGACACCTGAAATTTCTATGGTTCAATGTAAAGCAGGCCATAGAATTGAACAGGAAGGTTCATCATTCATAAATTCAGTATGTGTGAGAGGCTGGGTGAGTGGAGGGAAACTGTGGAACTGAAAACACTTTTGAAATTGTAAAAATAGATTTTGTTCACTAGAGTTACCAATTATATTAACACTGCCAATTTTATAATGATGGATGGTCTTGTCACTACAGAGTGATATCTAGTTTTACTATTTGTTTACTTATTTTGCTTATAGAAATAAAGATTTCTAGTTAGGCTTTAGATTAATTTCCAGGGCAACTGCAAGAGTAGCAACATGATGCTGTACTGACATTGGAAAAGTATGAAATATCTCTATTATTTTTAAGTTTATTTATTAAATAGGGAAATTTTCCATGGACCTAAAGGGGAGTCCTCCCATATATCCATGCATACTTCACCAGAAATTGTTTAAAGATGAACTTTCAAAACGTCTTGATTTTGGGTATGTTTTTTTAAGTTCTGAAAATTAACTTCCTAGTCTCAGTTTAACCTTGTGAAAAATATTACTAGTACCAATGGGACTATCTGCATGTTAAAGTTTTGATAAGTTGGTGCCTCTTCAAAAAGTGCTAAAATATGAGCTGGTCTGTGATTTCTCTTCCTGGCATTTTGTGTTTCACTGTGTCTCACTACGACATGATTAAGGTGCGTACTGCATAACACACATTGACAGGTAGGTGGTGAACACAGGGATAAACCTCAGAGACTCTGGTTGCTTCTGGTGGTGTAAATATGTGACACTGACTTGAATAATTCAGCTTTCATCTGGGAGCAAACAAATGTTCATTAATTGTTGATCAAGTCTATTTTTCCATGGTGTTTATTATTACAGTGATTTTATGGCTGCCATTTCCCGCAGAGAAAGCTGCAGCCATCAGGTTTGTCAAAGTCCTGTCATAAAGAAGCACCTGCAATTTTTGGTGGATCTGGGTAACAGAGACCAGAGTGTGGACTAGCCTGGGTTAGTCTGTTGGAGGGATCTGCTAGAATAGAGATATTAGAGATACATGGATCAAGATCTAGCTCCAGATCAGATCTGTCTAGTAGATACACAGGTACTGAAACAGGGAATTATGCTGGATGGAACCAGTTCTTGCAGCACATGGTTTCTAAGGCAGTCCACTATAATCCTGCATTGTTTGGCAATGGAATGCGAGATCAGATGCTTCATTTAAAAATTCCATATATGATGAAGCAAGTTCTTTTTCTTTTTTCTGGAAAATCTCTGACAATTTTGCTTTAATAGCACATCTGCAGATTCCACATACCAAGGTATCACTAGGGCACTGGAATTTGTGAGTGGCTTCAGCACAGACTTTCTGCGTGGTGTGATAGCACTGGCAGATGATAAGAGCTCGTGTGTCCTGTCTTCAGGATATCCTCTTTTTTGTACTTTGAGCTGACTACTACTTCATTGCATGCTTAGGAATCCAGAAGAACTGCAAGAATCCTAAATTGTCTCAGGTGCCAGTCCTTTATAATCTTGGAGTATAATCTTGTACAATAAATGTCTTAAACAGTTAATGAAATTTGTACTAAATATTGCAGTTGAACAGTAGAGATTCCATGTTGTATATTTTGAAGTCTTTAAATTCTTTCAAAATTATTTCAGGTGTGAAAGAGGTTTTGGTATATATTTTTTCCAGTCATTTTCATCTATTTTCCTGGTGGAAATCAGGCTTAAGTGCAGTCACTTTTATCTGTATCTGTTTGTGTGCACCATGTCTCACAATAACATCTGAACTGGTTTGCTGATTCAGTAGGACTTCACAGTTATTTTTGAGAGACTGCTTGAGGCTTTATGAAATTTGGAGCCAGATAATGGGAAAAGAGAGGCTAAGATAAAGACTGCAGCATGAGCCTTTGTATCACTACACAAAAAAAATCTACAGTGGGAGAGATGCCACTGGAAAAGTTCTGTGTATAGTTTGTGATCAACTCTAAATCCAAAAGAAATGAGGCTTCATTAATACCAGTGCTCATGGGAGTGTTGCTTTTCAAAGCAGTTTGAGTTTATGTTTAAGTTTGTGTTTTCTTCTAGAAAGTTCATCTTTAGCATTAAACTTCCTTGAATTTGGTCTGTATTGTAGAGAAAATTTTTGTGTAAGCTGCATGTATACTGAATTTTAAAATAGGCAAGTATAGGGGAAATGGGGCATTTCAAGTCAACTCTCTATTCAGCTTGCCTATGGTGTTTCCATTGTGCTGGTTCATGTTACATCATTTACATCACAGGAAAATGTGACTTTTGGGGGGAAAGAAATCTATCCATGTGGAGTGAGCTAATATATAGTTTAACTGCCTTTCAAGTCCTACTAAGATTTTAAAAGGTACTGTCGGTAGAACTTGATGGCTATTGATAATAAGGTTCTTCTATAAAACCCCTCTGGAGAATGTTATGTATAAACCCCTTAAGCTAGTTCATAAATATATTGCAAAATATAGTGGCCCACATAATCAACACAAAGGAAGTATAGATATAACCTCAAATAATTTTTGGTGTCAAAAGATACACACAAAATATTTTTATGTATGAAAATACTTATTAAACAAAATAAGTTGAAGCAGTGGAATAATTGGCACGTATTCAAATTGTGGTTAATTGAATTCTTCATCTGTGGCTTAGAGAGCCACATGGGGTACAGATTCTGCATAGAGGAAGCAATTTTCATTAACAGGATATAATTTAGAATGAGAAAACATATACACACTGCCTGAAACACAGTTAATAATTAATATGGAATAAATACATAGACATATACTGAGTTACCTATTTCTACCTGTCACTCTTTAGAGTTTCAGCAACTCATTTGCATCCTAAGTAAGTATATTTATTCAGGGAGATGACACTGTAACACTACCTTCAGAAGTGGAAGACCTTTATGTCACAGCATCAAAAATGAGTCATCCTTGTTATCAAAATTGTGAAGTGAGATCAGAATGGTGATTTGATCTCATGCCTACTTGCATCTAAGAAGTTTGCTTGTTTGCGAGCTGACACTGTACCATTAAAAACCTGATAACCAGTTCTCAAATTGATCATTATTTTTGAGGCTGGTCAGTTTTTCTCAACTAGAATAGAGAAAATAAAAAACTCTTAAGAGGGAATATTATTTCTCTTGTATTCTGGTGATCTGTGCCATTTATTATTTGGTCACTCACATATGCTGTTAATATTGAGATGTGTTTGCACGCAGAAAGCAAGTTATATGAAGGCTAAGATAAAAAAGAAAAGAATACCTTGCAGGCTGTATGAGAGAAAGTATGTGATATCAGTGAAGGGACTGGGTAATTGAAAGCCAGCAGCTCCACATGGTCCAGTCTGTCAGTGGCCAGCTGCATCACTAAGCAAGCTGAGTTACATCTAATCTTGAAAACAGTTAGTGCTGTTTTGGGTAAGAAATTCTGTAAATCAGGATCTCAAAATATGCTTCTGTTGGTACAAAACCTGATCTTGGCCTTGGCTCAGGAAAGGTATAAACAGATTTTTTAAGTCCAGCTCAGTTTGGGGAAGTGCTTTAACATGCACACAACTTATGGCTTCAATAAAACTGAAGAATATTCCTTAAAAACTGTGAGGATTTCTCAACATTTCGTCTGAACCCTGAAGCAGAAATGTAGCAATAACCGAGCACTATTGAATGTATGCTATGTGTAGGTTCTTAGCTTTTGCTGTGAGCTCTGCCTGAGCTGGATGTGACTACTGGGTTGGCTTCTGAGGACTGGCAGCTCCAGGCTGAATTCTTTGTAGGACTCCAGGGTTTTTTCAGTTGGTTGGTTTTTATAAATTTTTATTTTCCTCTTTCTACAGATTTGACCACTGATCAAATCTGCTACATAGAGCTCTGTATGACAGACTTTTATGCATGAGCATAGGAGTGTGAGAAAAAGAGGTTTCACTTGTCTAGATTTTGATTAGCAGCCACAAGTAAGATAAAGACCCCTGAGAAATGACAAAGGTGGGAAGAGACTGTTCAACTACAGGAATGCTTTTTAATTTTGAGTTTGTCATATTTCTGTCCTACTAATTTTATAAACCATAGTGCTGTTTAATAATGAATTGTAGGGTTATACTTCATATTTCCTTCTCTTTTTAATAATAGGTAGTAACAATATTGGCAAACATGTCCGTCTTGGACCAGTGTGCTTCAGAAATCATTCAAGGAAATGGTATGTATTTTAACTCAATTATATTCTGTATTTGTAGAGAATGTGGGTAGATGGGAAAGGAATGGTTACAAGGTAAAGAGAAAGACTTCACTAATAGTACTTTATTTTGCATCATGTCTCTGCTGGATATTGGGATGGTTCTGTGTTACTGAAATAAATTACCACTGCTTTAGAAAACGTTGCAGGTATGACCACATTGCTGATGTTCTCTCTGTGTGTGACTTACTCATAGATACAAAGCAAGGTATTGCAGAGTGTTTCAACAACGTTTATTTTGGTAATTACATTGTATAAGGTGGTAATTCTTTCATGTTCAAAGACATCATCTGATACTGAGCTATGCATACCTGCATTTTGTGTCACTTTTTCCACAGGTATTTAGAAGTATTATAAATTCTGAAGCTTTATGTTTTTATTACTACAGAGCAGTTACCAGTTTTTTCCACACTACTTTGAATTTCTCATAATATGATATTCATTATGTTGAAAAAAACCCAGGTGTTATAGGCTCACCAGAAGTTTGAGAATTTAGGCTAATAATTCTGTGGATAAGGATACAGGAAGACGTAGCTGCCTTATTAATACACCTACCAGCAAATTCATGGCCAAGCAATATAGTAAGACAGCTTTTTTTTTTTTTTTTTTTTTTTTTTTTAAATAGGAGATATAAATTACAAAATTACAGTGAAGCTTCGCGTACATCACTTTTTCTGTCCTAGGAATATCCCTTCCACACTTTTAAAATTAAAGTTTGGATAGGAATGGTTTTGAGTTTGTATCCGTTTGGATCCCTCCAGACGTGGCTGACTGTAGGTGGGAGAAGAGATTTCAGAAAGTGTCTACATAGAAGTGGGTCTTGAAATAGAGTTGGCCAGTTCCTATGTAATGTTGGGTTTAGATGTTTCTTGCATTTCAGTGGAAAATTTGAACTCTGTGCACACAAATATGACTGGCAAGGATCAGGCACAACTAATTTGCTTTGCTTGGTGTGATCCGTGTGTGCACAGACATAGTGTGCATTTGATGTCCTTGCTGAGGTGGATAGGTGTTGCAGTTTGAGACCAAGTGACAATGTGGAGGTTAAATGGATCTGGGTCCTGAAGCAATTTAATCAGAGATACATGCAGTTTTACAAATTACCTGACTTTCCTGTCCCATGCAGAAGACAGTGCAGTGAGGGGGAGGAGCAAGGCAGGTTAGCATGGTGGTTTCTTGTATGACCTCCTTGTTGCATGGGAGGGATGGGACAGTCCTAGAGAGAGGCTGGTCAGGTTCACATGGTGGTTCTTACCATGCTTCTGGTCCAAATTCTCTGTGTTTCTGGAGGTTGGAGCAGTGGTCCTGGACCTTTTGGTGCAAGCATATGGGATTTCCCTACTCAGAATCTTTTCTAGAAACTCTTGGTAAGACTCTGACGTTTCCCAGGACCCTAGGTGTCTGTAATTATAGGATTGGGCAGAGAATACCCTGTCGGTGATTTGTCTGTTTGACTTGTACGTTGTTTTCTGATTTGCTGTTGTTAGCACTCACAGTCCAGATGTGCCCTGGAAGCTTTTGCACTCCTTTATGCCTAAGAGATTGGTTTTGTAGTTTGGCTGTCTGTTTCCTTGAGCACAACCAAACCTGTTTTCTTGTTTAGGACAGATGTTTGATCATATTTGATCTACTTCTACTACAGCAGAAACTTGATTGAAGGTCATGAAATTACGCTGACAGCTATGCCAACTAGGCCTGACTCATGCTGGATACTGCAGTAGGTGGAGATGTACATGTGCATTGTCAAGCACAATGCGATGAAGTAAAGTCTGTGTAGACACTCTGTAATGGAAGTTCACACAGAAGCATTTGCCCCCAGGCTTTTGAGAAGGGTTGACACTCATCTTGTGTAGCAAGGCTTTTCGTGTCTGCCTACTGCTGCTCAGAAGCCAGATTCACAAACTGAGAAGAGTCTTTGAATCCTGGAGAGTTTAGATACGTTTTCTTCTCAACCTTCGCTTCTTTGTTTGTCGATAGATTATTATCTAGTTGCATGGTTCTGATGCTAATTCTTTTAATTATGCAAATGTTCTAACAGTTAAAATCCTCTTATACTACTTGAAGTAATCTGAATACCTAATAGCATATGGAATCTAATAGCACATAATTGTCCTTACATTTAAAATAATCTAGAAAATAGAAATCAGTAGTTTCATCTGTTTTTGTGCTGCTACAATAAGAATATGAACTCCTACAGGCAGCAGTAAGTTTAACATGGATGACATTGTCTCTTCTGAAGTGAAGAGTTAGTCTCACAGTAAGCTTCAAGAGGCAGAATTTCATAAATATCCTCATTAAAGGATTCCCTATTCTAAAATACCCTTAAATAGTTTGAGATATGAACTTTTAAAGGCTTGCTGAAAAATACATAAACTGAAAAAAAAGATTTACTTTCCTTTAATTCAAAGCACAACTTGATGTAGAGACCTGAAATATGTCACTACAGGTTTTTAGGTTAATGATTGCCTTCAGGTTAATTAAGAAGCAAATAAAGAATTGCATTTAGTTTGAAATAAATTTGTGAAATCTAAAATACCAACTTGTAGAGCAGCCAAGAAATTGGAGAAGGGAAGAGCTAGTGCATTTTCTAGTTCCAGAAGTTCTACAGCTTCCTGGTGAAGACAAACTTATGCACAGGTCAGATGTTCCTGAATGCTGATGGCCAAATTGAAGTAAATATTTATACATTCCTCATACCCCATTTGGGCAGTGATTGGTCTGTATTTACCTAGCTTGGTTTTTTCCCCTTTACATTTTTGGACTGAGCTTTTTGTTGGAGAGAGGATAACAGTGGCTCTTACATCCTTCTAGGTGTTCAACTTTTAATGGAAATGCTCTTTGAAAGATCATCCTCGGGACATTCAGCAGAAGTTGCTGCTTGTGAGCGAGTCCAGCAGAAATCTGCAGTGACACTGGCGCGACTCAGCCGGGATCCTGAAGTGGCAGATGCAGCCGTAAAACTCAGCTGTAAGGATGTATCTATCACTAGCTTAATAGCAGACTGAAAAAGAGGGAGGAACTGCAACTCGTGGAGAAGCAATTTTTAGTTTCTAGCCTCACTTGGTACACTTTATGGAATAGGTTCCCTATACAGTCTGTTCAGAGAGTGACCAAGGACGTTGTGCTAAATGAACCTCTGGCTCATTTCCCGGAGGAACCTGAGGTGCAGTGTCCACTCAACACACAGCTGTGGCAGACTGTGCCAGCCGACAGTGCTGCCTCCTCCCTTCCTTCACTTAAACCCTCGTGCAGGACCTGTCAGCGGACAGAAAACTTGGACCCCAGCAGGTTCAGATGTGATGAATCTAATGGGAAGCAACATGTTCTTTTGGTTGGAGATTTTTAAGGGCATATGGGAGGATTGATAGGGAAGAAATGGAGGCCACAATTTCCACTCTGAAACAGCAGTAGTAGGTTAAAACAATGCATTTTTTAATTTATACTTTAGAATTAGTAATTATGACTGCTGTGAACTGCATAGCTCCATCGACAGTCCTTTAAGTATTAGCATATCATCTTTGCATTAGAGATCATATCTGCTAAAGAAGATAAATATGAAACATCTAAAAAAAGACCTCACCTCAAAATAAATAATTTATTTTTCTAAATGATTTCTCCTGATATTCTTTTGTGCACTTAGGTATTCCTCGCCTAGTTAAACTTTGCAGATCACCAACTGAAAGAAATAACAGTGATTCTGTTTTAGTGGCATGTCTGGTAGGTACATTTTAATATCTCTTTTGTGCTTATCTTAAGTTTATGCTTAAAAGTGCAGAAAAAACAGCCCTTTAGATTTCAAAATCCATAAGTATTGCAAGAATGTTTTGAATTCACGCCATGGTCTCCTGCTTTTCCCCTTAAGCATAATTGCTGTACAATGTCAATTATTTATTCTCTGATTGAAGATTTAAGCACATAAGGGAAAAATGGCTTCATCTTCACATTATTGAGCACTAAAAAATTTCACTGGAACACATCAGAATTTAAGGTTTTAGTAATTCTTAAGTTCTGTTCTCTGATGATGCTGTTGCTGAAATGAGCCTTGAATCACAGGGGTAGCAGCCCTTTATCTGCACAGACACATATGTATGGGAATATTTATGTAAAGTGGCCAAAGAGAGGAAAGGAGATTTCTTGCTTTCACTAAAATCCATTTTTTCTATTTGAGTCTCCAAGACAATATAGTGTCCAGCCAAGGAGTGTCCACAGAAAGTTAAACACTTTCTCTGCTTAAGAGAAAGATCCCAGCTGCTGGCCCTGCACCACATGGACTGTGAGCCTCAACCAGCTGTCTGAGTTGAATAATTTCACCTAGCATTCTGTGAGAGGAAAGTGCGCTGGGGACACGGGTGATCTAGAGTTAGCAGATGGGTTTTGATGAATGAAGACTGAAGAGCACTGTCTGACAGTGCTTTTTAGTATTAATGTTATTTTAAGCATAAAAGTAAAACTTGGTTATTGCAGCTTTGATTAGCAGCTAGCTTTGTACCAGCACATGAGAAGTTTTTTTTGTTTAAGCAGGACTCATTCAGGACAAAGAGAGTATGAATGTGAGCATAAGAATCATAGAATGGTTGGATTAAATCCTGTGGTTATTCTTGATACATGCCAAGAGGGCTTCTTAATATGCCACGGCTAAAGCAGAGGCCACAGAGTGATGGCAGCAAACTAGACTGTGATTTTTCTGTCTCACTCAAGTTGCTGCTGCACATTCCTTGAATTCGTGTCTGTTGCTTCAGATGTTACCTGCCTGTTTGTCTCCGCAATTCTGCTTCTCCTACTATTTTAGTAACTGCCTGATGACCCTTTCTGATAAGCATGTGGCAAAAATACTGTTCTTGAGACATAAGCTGCCTCAGGTTCTGATAGGTATTGTCACTGAAGTCTGGGGGCTTGCACTTTTTGGTATTTTTATCTTGGTTGTTTACTTTTTGTATATTTTGAAGCAGACGATTAACTCTTGTGTTAGTGCTGCACTGACAAACAGCACAGGGATAAGCTGACCACAACTATCAGACCTTACTAATAGAACACCACTTTCATGGTTTTTGAGGAAAGCGAGCCTGCTTTCCAGTTGCATCTGTTGTGTCAGGTTGCTAGAAGGTGTGTAATTGTTGTATATTTTTATCCAGTGAGAAAAACAGGCAACTTCTTAGAAGGGAAGAGTTTATGAAGATGATAGCAACATCAATGCAATTTGTATTGTGCGGCCTCATAATCAGAAAAACTGGCAGTTTTATTTGTTCCTAAGTGGTTTGAAATGTACAGCTTCTTTCCACTACACTAGTACCTAAAACATTTTTGTTATGGGCTTTGCATAAAACTTCAGTAGCAGATGTTTTCTGAATCACCTTACAGTTCTCATAAATAAGACAAAAGAGATACAAAGAGTCAGTGTGGGATGTGCAGCAGATCAGAGATAGGTTTACAATCAAAGTGCTCTGACTCTCACCTCTGTGTTCTTTAACACCACAGCGTCCCTGCTGCTCAGGTCTAAGAGTAATGGACCCCAAAAGAATTGTCATTTAATAGCTGGGAGGAGATTAATCTGACAGATGAAGACAGTAACAAGAGATTAGCTGGGTAGAAGCGTCCATAGACCTGCACAGTTTGGTTTGGAGTCTTGGCTGTTGTTCAGAGATAGTTATAACGGATTCCTGCAATTAAGACCTTGTAAAACTTTAACAGTATTACAGTTGTGTTGTTTTGTTTTTCTAGGCAGCCTTACGGAGACTAGCAGCTATGAGTCCTGATGGACTTGAAGATTCAGATTTTCAGCAGCTAGTAAAGCCCAGACTTGTGGATTCCTTTCTGCTATGCACAAATATGGAAGAGAGCTTTGTATAAATGTGAGCCAAAAATCTTTGAAAAATAATCAAGATTATAAGTATACAATAAGACAATACATATACAATTTTATTTAGTTTTAGTCTTATTGTTATTTATGACTTATTTATTTTAAAACCATGAACGTGTGGTTTGTAGGAGCAAAGAAACAGAATTTGTTTCAGTGTTTTGCAAAGATAATTTTTTATTTCAGTTTTCTGCCAAGACATGTCAAGACCTTATCACTGCGATCTAACAAAATGTTGTTGTCTTGTTTAATACAGTTGAATCAAGGTAACGAAGCCAAGAAGTTGGTGCTCTGATATTAAATGTTTCTAATAATGTTTTATCACCGATATTTTTCTACAGTTAGAACATTTTGCTGTATTTTAAAGAAATGCTTTGGTCTCATGCATTTGCTGCAGAAAAATAATCCTTAAAGCTGCAAGTATATACTTTGAAATCAAATGGATGTTATAGTATGAGTGTAGTTCTTAACTGTTGTTATTTTTTAATAGAATTATGAAAATACGTATCTGTGATTAGCTGAGAAACTTTTTCAGAAAATTTTCAAATACTGGCTTGGAATGATGTTAGAGGACATTCTTATGCTGTATAAAGATGTGCTGCATTAGAGGATACACACTTTCAGACAACTCTTTTATGTAACATTTACTGAAATTTCCTAAAGAAATTGAAAGAATTATAGAAAAATCTGTATGAGATCAAACATGTGTCATCAATGTGAAGATATCCACATAAGATTTAAAATCATTACACACTGATCATTTTCCCTCCTTTCCAAGCCTTGCAAGAACTGGAAGTAAGCATGTCCAAACATGTTTTTAATATTCGAGCTACTTCTTTTGTGAAAAGTATGCATGCATATACTAAATAATCATAACAGATAAATTAATTGTAACTTGAATTTTCATTTTTCTGTTTTTCTAACTAGTACTGTATGATTAAAACTGTAAATGGGACTTTCAGAAGTTCTTGGAGTTGACAAAAGGAGATTTTACCATTGGATAACGACATAAAAAATAGAGTTGATTTTAAAATAGATTTATTTTTTTCATTAATATTCCTCTTAAAATTTGCCTTTTTCTTGTCATCAGGAAACCATATAAATTTCAAATTAGTCAACCAGCAATATCTTGAGAGTGTTTTTCCCCCCAGCTTCTCACAAAGCACTCTGTAGATTATGAAAGTGTATGTATTTTTTTCTTGATGGCTTGCAACTATTGCTCTGGATCATTTTATAATCAGCAACTTTAGGGTACTAGGACATCTGCCAAAAAAGTAAGTACATTTCTTCTTTACTGTACTTACTTTGTAGATATGTTAAGCAGCTTAATTCATTAAAGTTTGTTTAGTATTATGTCGTATTTAGATGAAAGGCTCCAGGAAATTGCTAAGCTGTGATTGCCTTCTGCATTTTCTGTGTCTGAGAAATCTGTCTTGCTTCCAGCAGTGATAAATGGTGGCTACTTTCTCCCCTTGAGTATATGGGTTAAGAAGTCTCTGCTTTAACATTTCTTCCTTGTGATCTATTCATTAACTATGAGCTCTATCTTGACTGAAGTTTTAAAACATTAGAAAACATGAAATGACCTCTGTCGTAAGCAACTACTCAAAGATAAGCATTGAATCAGATGTTTCACAGATGTAATTTTCTAGTAAGAGCAGAGATGAATTCTGCTTTGTTTGCTTGCTTTGAGACAGCTCCTTAAACTTCCGAGATTAAGATGTATGGTACTGTACAGCTTTAAAAATATTATACAAGTGATGGACTTTAACACTTTCCTCACTAAGCAGAAATACATGTATGAACCATGGATGCTTTAAGTGGTAAAATCAACATTCTTGGTCTAAACAATGAACTCATAAATCTCATAAAAAATGAACTCAATAAGGTCCTGTTGCTGTCATGCTGATAGTGTGATTATCCCTAATAGAATATATCAAATTCTGTTGTGAATGTGCTGTACTGAACCTTGTTCTGTCAGCTGCAACTAACACCAGAGATACGAGCTTGTGAATGGGGTAGGATTTGTCCCATAATAGGTAAAATTAAAATCTCATTTAAAAAAAATGTCCACACATGTAAAGTGAACTAAAGTAGCTATTAAGAAAATGTCATTATGCCTCATAATGTTTTAAAGCCATTTCTAACGGGTCAATCAAATACTCAGTGAGCAGGCCAGTAGCAATGAATGAGTCTAATTTGCTCTCAGATACTGTAATGGGAATCCACATGAATCGATTTTACTACAGATGCTCTCAGTCCGTAAATATGGGGCCATAATTCCAGGCCCGTGTTGTCCATTTACACGCGTTCATTTGTATTGTGAATGCGGCTGTTTACGTTACAAAAATTAAATACGTTTATGTGGATTTCATGTTTGCAGTAGAAAATATATCTGGAAAGAGCCAGTTCAGACCTGTTTTCATCTAACAGTCATTGAAACCATTTTTGCAAGGTCTGAATTTTGCACCTGAAGTTGTGCACTTTATTTTTGTATATGCTAAAGTTTATGAGAGAATAAACATACCTCTTCTTTCCTCTTAACTAACTTGAAAATAAAAAGTCATAAAAATACTGAAATATTATTTTCTTACTACTTCTGAATGAATTCTGGATTAAAAATGTTTGCTTTGTGACAATTGAAAGTGACAAGTGAAAGTGACAATTCAGTTTTTAAACCAAAAGAAAAAGGAACAGTTTAAGCCAGAATAAACATGTTTCATTTCAATGTAGTATGAAACAAAGTATGTCATATCAGAGGATTTTCACTAAAACTTATTTTGCTGGATCCATCTTTGGTCTCCCTGTGTACATACATTTACAGTTAGTAGAGTGAGGCAGAGATTAGGTGTAATACATTTACATATCCATTTATATATGTGGACTCGACCTGTAGAGGCTGCATGTATGTTTGATATTAGCTTAATCATTCTGGAAACTGAACGTTATGCTTGTCAGAAATGTTGTAGTTTTAATTAAATTTTTCTGAATGTTTTGGATTTTGTATGAGATTATAAATGTTAGACAAACATGCAGTGAACTGCAGGACTTTTTGTAACTTTGATTTGCATTCCAGCAACTTTGGACAATGTGTTCAAATTTCAGCTTTAGTTTGAACTGTTTACAGATATTCAGGGCCTCGATGTTTCATTCATAGAATAAATACTTTTTTTTTTTCAGTTTATTGTGTGTTTGGTAAATTAATCGTTTATGTGGAATGTTACTTGTCTGACCTTTCTGTTTAAAATATCTACAAGGGGTAAGATAATGTCTTGTTAAATTGGATGTCTTACCTGTTTTTTAGAGTTGCCTGTTATTAGCCAAGAGACAGGACTTGGTCTGTAGGGTGTCATCTTGCCTTAGTACAAGACTGATTCTGGTATCTCATATGGCTTGTTCCAAATATGTATGTTGACCATCTCCTTTTGAATAACAGCAATGACAAATCAAAATAACATTGGCTTTTGTATTTTGAAAATCTACTTTGATTTTCAGTTTAAATTAATATTAAATTTAATGTATTTAAAATAACACTCTAGACACTAAATTATTCACTAGTGTTCTCATTTTTAAGGGGAGTGAGGGAAGATGGCATTGATCTTTGAAAGATAGGTCTAGAGTGAATTTGTTCATTTGAGTTGGAAGTGCTTAGCTGATGGGGAGGTGGGTGAATGGTTTCAACCCTTGACAGACTGAAGAACCAGGAATGAGGAAAACAGAGTCATCTATTTTAGATACTTACATGCCTTGCAGAAACCCTTATCTCTACTTTCTAGTTTGCTCTTGGTTTTGAGTTTCTCTTTCTCTAGTTTTGACAAATTTCTACCTCTTGGGACCGTTATTTGTACAATTGCTAGTTATCTGAATAGAATAGAGTTGAATTCCAAGGTCTGGTCCTGCTACTTATTTTACTGAGAAGGTTTTTGCTGAGAAACTAAGTAACAAAAATAGCCTGTTAAATAAATGTACTCAAGATCACCTGGAACAATAAGAAATGTTTATTGTTCCCACAACAGGGGGAAGAACCAGCATATTCTCCAGAAAACTTGAGAGAAAACATATGTATAATAGTCTCCTTCCAGGTATTGGTACTTTTGCAAGCAGACTTGCTAATGAAGGTTTATTAA
Source organism: Antrostomus carolinensis (assembly GCF_000700745.2). Classification (NCBI taxonomy): domain Eukaryota; kingdom Metazoa; phylum Chordata; class Aves; order Caprimulgiformes; family Caprimulgidae; genus Antrostomus; species Antrostomus carolinensis. The sequence goes on along the minus strand of NW_010334630.1, from coordinate 5,712 downwards.
TTGGTCAGTCCCTTGCCAGATAATCACTGAATCAAAGTTATAAAGGAAAACCACTAGACCTACAGACCAAACACTGAAAAATCAAAGATTTTTCTCTTTGCTTTTCAACAGTCAGTCAGTGACTTTTTCTTTTAATAATCGTGTGCCTAGAACCCAATGGCACCTATGGGAAACCAGTGCAAAAAAAGTGTAGTAGGTAATACTGCTAATTTGATTTAGAGAGAAATTAAAAGGGATCCAAAGGCTTAAATGGTGTGAAGAAGGAGGTGTGCCTAATGCAGTGCCTTTTCTATCACTGTTGTGATCACCAGTTTCACAAATGTTGAACTGAAAGGTACACTGCTTGTACCCTTTTCTTCAAGCTTTCTGGATGTTGCCATTGTCTTTTAACTACCTTTTGTCCATGTCCTCCACAACTTTTAGAATTTGACCCAACAGTGTGCACGTCTTCAAAGTAACTTGGTGATTTCACTGTATGTAAAAATTTAGTCTGTTTTTTTTTTTTTTTTCATACCACATGATGTAGAAATCCTCCTTTTGAGGATAGGAAGGATATACCTAACAAGATATGTTCGTTATGTATGCTCATCAGGTAAGGCAAAAGTTTATGATAAATCAAGAAGATACGTCTAAAAAGATCCAGAAACAGCCACGTGTGTTTTCACTTGCATCAAAAGAATAATTGTGGAATGGCCCTGAATCATCTAGGGAAGCCTTCTTTGAAGCTATGGTAAGTCAGTGTGCCTGCACTGCCATAAAAAAAAGATTCTTGCTAGAATTAGAGCTACAGAGATCTAACGCATAAAATAAAATAAACATAAATAAAATCTCACAATATGAAGCTAAGGATAAACAACTTGTAAAATTTTGTGATAAACATGAGCATTCAAGGAGTACGCTTTGTACATTAAGCAATATGTTTGTTTTCATATGCTAGTTTCCACTTCTGAAACTACATAAAACTGCTTTTGTCACAGTTCTTTACTTCTGCAGTGCTTAATTATTAAAAAAGGTGACACCTTTTTTCAGAGCAACAATTATTACAGATTAGTGACTTCAAAAGTTTAGCCCATCATTAGGGATGAATAAACAGGGAAGTGACTAAATACCATGAAGCACAGCCCATCATTTACGTGAGTGTCTCATCCTTAAAAGGACACAAACTTCGTGGAATGAGATAGACTAGTTATTGGTTTAGAATATTTGGAGTAGAAGAAATCTATTATGTGCATTACTCTAGGGGAAAATTCTCATCTGTTTTGAAGCTCAATTCTGTAAGTATAGTCCAGGCCAGTAATTTAGGCACTTTCTGTAGACCACAGAAAGAAGTGGGCAATTCCTTCTCTTTGGGGGTGACTGCCCAAGACAGAGACATAATGCCATGGAGCTGCCTTTTTTTTTCCACTGGCTATGGAAAAAAGTACTGATGATTTGTTTGGAGGAGATGTCTAAATACCTCGACATCTAATTGTTCAGATCATGTAAGATGAATTCCAGACTCAGTCTGGAGACAAAAGGAAGGCACTTTTTCAGCTGGGGTTTCACGTGCTGTTTATGTATCAAATACAATTCCCATCAAAACAGGTTTGTTTGGGTTTTTGGGTTGGGTTTTTTGGGGGTTTTTTTGGTTTTTTTTTTTCAACATCAGACTCTTCCTTTGAAATTACTAACTGAGACATTATGTTCGTGTTTGGTATGCACTAGATGACAACTCCTGCTTGCCAGTGTTGTAAAACAAGGAATAGCTGGACCAACTCATCAAGCTGAGAATATGATACCAGATTATACATTTTTTATTAGAGAAAAATCTTTTGCATTACAAGAGAGGGAGAAAGAAACCAGGTCACGGGACATGAACTCGGATGGTATCCAGAGTGATCTAGTTTCACCCAGGGGCTACTTTTTCAGTCACAGGCAAGTGAACAAACATCCTATGGTTTTACTTGCAGCAGTTTTGTAGTCCTACCCTGCAAACTGAAGCTTTGTTTCATGTGGGAGGCCAAGAGCCAGGAAATGTATGAAGTACAAGCAAGAGCAAAGGTCTTGCTCAAAGTGCTTTCTCCTCATGAAGATTGAACCAAGTCTTCTCTGTCTGGAGAATGCTCCATGGCCCCTTCATTCAGGTGCCAACTGCCTGCATTTAGTAGCCTGTGGACTTGTTTACTTTTTCAAAAAACCTCTTGAGCAGTAACTTCTCTCTGTTCACATCAGGACAGCTGAGAGCTGCAGCCCTGGGGATAATTCTGATTTTGTCTGCATACCTCTTTTTTTCTGCTTTATTTGTCACTCTTGCCTGCTGAAGAACCACCTTCCTTAACTGTTTGCTCATGACAGGCTTTTCTGAAATCTAGAAAAGTGTAATCAAACTCACTGCATAACTGATATATTTTTTTTGTGTACAGACAGCATTATTTTAGTAATACTGGAGCATTTTCTGGAATGCTTAATAATTAGCCAGTTTTGTCAGGAACAGTTGCACATATTATTCTCCTCCAGTTACATACTTTTAGTCAAGTCAATAAACCACTTTTTACAGTTCAAGTAAAAAGTCTATTTTCAATTTTAACTTATTTTTAAATGTGGAAGCAATTTTAAAAGCTTAACATGAAGGTTTGATTTTTAAAAAATAGAAAGCAATCAGAAGAATCTTGTAAAGGGAGTCAATCCTCATGTAGCAGCCCAAGGTTTTACCATAGACTGCATATTTCTTTTTTTTCTTGAGAAGGAGTACAATGTTGCTATTGTTCAGTTTCATGTTAGTTCTGGCTGCTATTCTACAAATCCCATACTGACAATACAGTAATCTAGAGGCCCCTTTACAGCTGGGTGGGAAAGGAATTGAAACAATAATGCTTTAAATATTCTTTAAAAGTGCTTAATAGTTTTTTAACTCATTCAAGTGACCCAGCCACATGAATAAGGACATTTTAAAAAAATCTTAGTGATGCATTTAAATTTTATCTCACTTCCTAAAATATTTAAGAGCCAATTTTCCTTACATGTATAATATCTCTACTATGTTTGGCTGTTTTAATCTGGGGGAAATCTGAATAAGATTAAGTCATCTACAGACCTGCAAATGAACCTTTCTGAAGTCTTTAAAACACTGTTGAACTCATCAGATCTATACTATTATTATGCGCTGCTATGCAAGCAGATTCTTTTCCAAGTCTTAAGGGATGAATGTAGCCAGAAGGCCAGCTTCTCTTGGGGCCACCTGGTCAGATGAAAAAAAATCACACAAAAAATTTCTTGCCCTGGGAATTGTTGAGGTTTAATTTTGTCTTCCAATATTCTTAAAAAAATGTAAAATTTATCTTGAAAGAAAAATAATATTACATTCTTCAGAAAATGAAGGTTAGACTACAGAACTTTTCTGTAGCGGCATAAGTTTTTCTTAGGTTGGTTTTACACATTACCATGTTCTGTGGATTTGAGTTTATTTTAAAAGAGGAGAGTAAGTAATTTTTCTTTTTATTCTATGATGCAGATAAAGTGAGGAAAATTATGAATTTTATAGAGAGCAATGAAAGATGCTCCAGCTGTCAGATGCAAGGAGTCAAGGTCAGTATAAGCAAATTAATATCCATTGATGTTGTGTCTCCTTAGTCAGAGATCCAGATTTTAGTTGGTCTTGAGTTTAATCTGATATTTATTTAAAAACCTATGCTCCCATGGAGCTTAGGGTGCAAATGGGAAGGGAAAATACTGAGAAACTGTGGATGTAGCTGGCCAGAAGTATGAGCCCTCTTCCATAAGGGAGGAACTCTAGTCCTCATGGGCCTCTTGTTCCCAATGGGAGTGAAGAAAAATGTAGCTATGAAAATCAGGTGAACTGAAGCACAAGGTCTTGTTTTTCGTGAGAGGGGTGGATAACAGCAAGTGAAAGTTGAAGTGTTCAGGAAGGAGACACTACAGGGGCTCGTTTAAACTTGGGAAACTAAAGCAAACAAATGTTGCAGGGACTGAATGTGAACCCTATATATGGAAAACCAACTGTAGTCACAATCAAGACTATAGTTAAAGTACCATTGAAAACTTTCTTATTTGTGAAGTATTAAATGACATGGGAAAAATTACTGCAACATTAGATACTGTTTTGTATTAGCAATGTCATCACTTCGCAACTGACAGCTAATCTGCACGTGTTTGGTTTACGATAGTGGCGTGAGTTCTACAAACTCATTAATACATTGACACATATCAGAAAAATAGATGTATTCTTTTTCTGTCAAAACACATGGATGTAACCCAAAGCAAAAGTGAGTCTCAGCTTTCTCAGTTCATGATGTAGTGCAAACTGAGTTTTCAAAAGCTTTTAGATGTACTTAAGGACTTGCTGGGGGAGAAGTGGTGACATCTACTGGAATTTTCAAACACTTCATCATATGTTTCCAAGGCTGCTAGCAAGACATATTTGGTTTAGGTCTAAAGTCAGATGAATAATGCAGAAACAATTTCTACTTATATTTGTGCAAATTTGGAAGCAAATCTTCAGCCATCTTGGGGTTGCTTTTGGTGTCATTTCCTGCGCACACTCACAGTGTTATTAAACTTTAATCCTATCACTGTTGGCAGAAAATAAATGTTAAGCTCACACAGGAATACTATGAAAAGTGAATTTCTAACGTGCTTTCTATAAGCCTCTGTACCACAAAGCTGATTCCATGAGTTATGTTCATTAGACTGGAGAATGGAAACAATATGAAGTGATTTATGGGACCAACTGCAATTGAACAGTGAGTTTGTGCTTGGAGTAGCAACCCTTTACTTTAAAAGAAATTAAAAAAAAAATTTCATTGAGGAAGGAATATGTGAAGCAAATTGAAACCCACTCCCTGCGTTTCATGGAAAGAAGGAAAGAAACTCATCCATCATTAAATGCATTCATTAAAAATTATTCACTCAGATCCATTTAAACCATGTTCTGACTTTAATCTCTTGATTTCTTGGGGCTAGATTTTGATGTGTACTGCATGCCCAATAAGAGTGTGAAGGCTTTTTCTTGCATCCTGATGTAGGTTACTTGGACCTTGGGACTAGGCTTGCAGGAGCAGCAAGTTTATACATCTGCTTCCTCTCACCCCTCAGAGGGTGTGCAGAGGGGAGGGAAAGGGGGATGGGATTGCAGAAGATGAAGCAATCCCTCTTGGCACAAAAAACCCTGACTGGCTTGCTGGGATTGGCTGGGGGTCAGGGATTCCCAAAATTTTACTACTATGAACCATTGATAAATAATTCCCCCTGGGACAAGGAAGACATAGGCAAGAAACTGGCCTTTCAGATGTACCCTCGAGTGTTTTCCAGTGTTACCTGTGTACAGTTGATCTATCCCATCCCCTTCAGTCTATGCCTGATCTTTAATCCTTAAAATCCAAAGAGTTTATGACTTTACAAAGTTTATGACCCAATTTTACAATGCAATTGTGTCATACTATTAAAAATCATAGTTTTCCTGCTCACCTTAAACTAAATGCCAAATTACCAATGTCTGAAGTAGTTCCACAGGCTCTCAGTAACTCTCTTTTACCTGGCACTTTGTATTTTCAGCCTTTGCATACAATGGACTAAAACTGTGTGATTTCTAGTGGGTAATGTTAAATTATTGTTCGGTATCTGATTCAAAATTATCTAGTGGAGTCAAACTTATCTTCCTAGTAGAAAAGCTAATCATTGTTAGACCCTGCTTCCCATGTGCAAAAGCAGCTATAG
>NW_010334629.1:0-1362 GCF_000700745.2 Antrostomus carolinensis | reverse complement strand
GTTCAGGCCAATGGCCTCTCCTCCAGGTTCATCCCACCTACTTGTTTTCAGGACAGCCTTTCCCCTCACAAATATGGATTCACAGAGGCATTTCTCTAGTGCTCACTGGCCCAGCCTGGGCTGCGGGGTCTCCTCCTTGGTGCCAGGGGAGCTTTTCACTCTCACAAGGTGACCCTTCCCCCACTACCAAAAAACCCGACCCCCCTGCCCTCCCCCCACACACACACACAAACCCAACACAATTATTTACCTACCAGTGAGCATGACACTAACAGCAGCTACAGAGCTCCTACTCAGTTCAGTGAATAAAGCCAGTTCACATCTTTATTTAAAAATAAATAAATGATGTGGATATATCCACATTCATTCTACCACTATCATAAATGCACTTCAGTGTAAATGCATTCCACCCTTGGTGGGCTCATGCAGTTGAAACAGACCAGGAAACTGGTCCAAGTTTGAGTATTTAAAGAAAAAAAAAGGGGGGGGAGGCAGGGGAAGGGAAAGTTATATTCAGATCCAATTCACCATGCTGTCCTACAGCTGTATCACTTCAACAGAGGAGGCATAAGAGAAGGACAAGGCAAAAAGGAGCTATATAAACAAGCCATTACTGCAGAAGAAACATTCCTGACAACTACAGCTTAACTAGTTGCAAATAACTTCAGTCAGTACTTCGAAGACATTCTTTTAAAAATGCCAGCGTTTTCCAAAAAAGCTTTTGCATATGCAGTCACATAAAGGCACAGAATACAGAAACACCACCTAAGGGCAATTAAAAAGTTGACCACAACAAAAGGCAAGTCAGCCATTCAACTAAGGCATACAAGAGACGAAGTACAGAGGCAAAGTAAAGCAGCAGCCAGACAAAACAATACACTTGGTTTGGGGGTCACAGCCAGAAATACCTTTAAGGAGTCCAAACCATGCAACAAAAAAAATCCGTCTCAGACACAAAAGGGTCACTTTACTGTAACGGGGCGAGGGTTTTGTTTTTGTTTTAAGGGTGCCGTTAGAAGGTATTGCAGCTAGATCAGGAGAGGAGGAAAAGGAACAACACGCGTATCCACGTATCATGCTACAGAAATATCACCCGCAGAGCTCCTCCATAATCCACAGCCTGTCATTAGCTCTCCCAAGAGGATTAGTGTAGTTTAGGGGCTCGCACATCACTTCCGTATGACATTGAAGAGTTTGCTTTAGAGCAACGCTATCCAAAGGGGTTACGCTAGAAAAAAGGTTTCTTAAAACAAAAAATACCCCCTCCCTACAAAAACCCCAGCCCTCCATCTCGGCAGCCAGAAGGGGCGCGGGCTGGGAAGGCAAAAACAAGAACGCCCCCGGTTTAGAAGGGAACATAAC
>NW_010334628.1:0-1799 GCF_000700745.2 Antrostomus carolinensis | reverse complement strand
TTATTAAACTGTTCTTATGTCAACCTACAAGTGTCCTTACCTTTACACCTCCAATTCTCTCCCCTGTTCCCTGGGTGCAGGGATGGGGAGTGGGGTGTGTGTGACTGGCTGTGTGGTGTTTGGCTACTGCCCAAGTTAAACTACTACAAAACTAGGCCTGCAAAATCATATGCAAATAGCTATGCTAACAGGATTGTTTTGCCCATACATTTTTCAGGATTTAAATTTTCCAGGCTTTGTGACTTTCATAACTGTTCTGCAGAATTTCCTGACATCTCTCATAAAGCTCTTCAGTCTTTTTTATATTTTAAACAACTCAGATTAGACAACTTCTGTTGTGCTTGAAAAGGATGCTATAAAAATAATTAATAGCCCTGAAGTAAAAAACAACCCACGAAAAACAACAGTCCTCAAGACACCAGTAGATGTTTTCAGCAAAAATCTCGCAGTGCAAAAGGCATCACGCCAGCCCTTTGCCGCACTGTCCAGGCCACCGCGGTGCTCGTAACATCTCTGGAACCACTTTCCAGCAAGTTGAGTCCCTTGGCTCAGTGTTACAGATCCTAGAAAGTAGCAGTCCTGCTTTTTCTAATGATACTTCATTTGCTGAGAGGTTTGTTAACCCCTTCTCTTCCCTGTGACCTAAAGCTCTTTCACTGAGACAGTGGGTTGTGTCTCTGGGGAGCAGAGCACCGAATGGCAAAGCCCACGGTGAGAATCAGGATTGTTATTTTTCTTTTTATTTGCTGGATGTGTTATTTGCTGCCAAGCAGAGTTTTGGTCAACCAGAAGCTGCCTGTGAATTCAGAAGAAATTAATGCTGATGTTTCATCTGAACTAGTATCAGTGTTAGCCCACCCTCGGACCAGGTGACCTACTGAGGTCCTTCTAACCTAAATTACACTGACTATATACATCGAGGGTTACCTGTCACTCATACAGTTGGGAGGGGTAAAGCTCATCTTTCACCTGTTATTCCCTGGATAGAACCTATGTTCAAATATTCCCCCTCTTTGAGGGACAGCTTCGACATCACAGTGACTGTCCTACTTACCATGCTGCAGCTTATGCAGGTAGTCACCAAGCCCGCATGATCAGAAGTGACCTCTTTCCATCCTGCTAAACTCTGAGGGCATTATTTAAACTGAGGGATGATGAGTGAGTTTCACAGGTGAAACAAAGACCAGAGTATCCAGTCCTGAACCATGTGGGACATGAGATGAGTGAACCGAGGCATTGGTGCAGAGGACTGGACCTTCACCTGGCTTGTTCTGTCCACCAACAAGGGCTTCTCCAGCCCTGGGGCTGTGCCTTGCACTGGGAGGATGTTTCCTTACCAGCCATCAGGGTTTCAGGCTGGGATTTCTCCATGATGTATGCTCCTGCATCCGTTTCTGTCCAGCTATATCAGGGACCTCACGTGCTTGCACTCTGCAGCAGGCAGCGTTCGCATCTCAGGAGAGGCGAGGCAGGAAGGTCCATGCCTGTGGCTGCAGCCTCTTCTGTAGCCCATGCTGCTGACAGTGCCCTGCCAGTGGACCAGGACCCACAGAGCTGCTCAGCCCCTGGCAGCTGGGATCAGTGTGCTGATTTCTGGTGTAAGCAGGGTCTGGGGGACTCCCCATTACCAATGTGTAATTAAGCTTTGATTGCCGATAGGCTGAGACTCGCTGCACGATGCCTTTGTCTCCTGCTCAGCAGCTCACAGATTTCCAGTGAAATCTCACTCAGTTGCTGCTCTGCCACTTAATAATGTTTTCCTTGCATTTTCCACACGTGGTGCTGATGGCATCACGGCT
>NW_010334627.1:4602-4822 GCF_000700745.2 Antrostomus carolinensis | reverse complement strand
GCAATGACGTCAGCCAGCTCCTCAGCACACACGGGTGTATCTCATCAGAGCCCATGGACTTGTGGGTGTCAAGGTTGCATAGTCGATCTCTAACCCAATACTCAGAGACCAAGGGAAAGTCTTCCTTTTCCCAGACTCTCTCACTGGTCTCTTGGGTTGGGGATTCCTGAGGGGTGGCCTTGGCAGTGAAGACTGAAGCAAAGAAGGCATTCAGTAACTC
>NW_010334627.1:2071-4540 GCF_000700745.2 Antrostomus carolinensis | reverse complement strand
AAAGAAGCCCTTCCCGTTGTCTCTGACCGCCCCTGCCAGATATAGTTCCAACTGGGCCTTGGCCTTCCTTGTCACATTTCTGCATGCCCTGGTGATGCCCTTATGTTCTTCCCAAGGGGTCTGTCCTTGCTTCCACCTCTTGTCCACCTCCTGCTTATGTTTGAGTTTTGCCAGGAGCAACTTGTTCATCCACACCAGTCTTCTCCCCTCTTTGCTCGACTTCTTGCACACAGGGATGCATTGTTCTTGAACCTGGTGGAAGTGATGTTCAAATATTAACCAGCTCTCTTGCACTCCTCTTCCTTCAAGGGTCTGATCTGAGGTGATTCTTCCAAGAAGGTCCCCGAAGAGGCCAAAATTAGCTTGCTTGAAGTTCAGGGTTGTGGTCTTACTTACTGCCCTGTTTCCTCCTAGCAGGATCCTGAACTCCACAATCTCATGGTCACTACAGCCAAGGTTGCCCCCAACCTTCACATTCCCCCAGTTGCTCCTTTATTATTTGATAGGACAAGGTCCAGCAGCACTCCTTTCCTTGTTGGCTCTTCAGTCATTTGCAAGAGAAAGTTATCATCAGTGCTTTCAAGGAACCTCTTTGATTGCATTTGACTTGCAGTGTTATTCCTCCTGCAAATGTAGGGGTAGTTGAAGTCACCCACAAACACCAGGGCCTGCGACTGTGAGGCTACTTTCAACTGACTGTAAAAGGCCTTGTCCACTTCCTCCTCCTGATCATGTGGCCTGTGGCAAACACCCACTTACTATGTCACCCATGTTAGTCTGACCTTTAATCCTTACCCATAAGCACCGAACCCTCTCATCATTCACCCTGAGGAGCAGCTCCACACATACCAGGTGTTCTCTTATGTAAAAGGCAACTCCAATGACTCTTGATTACATCAATGACTCTTGATAGCTCAAGTGATCTGAATGGAATTATCATAAGCAGTCATGAGTAGCAATATAAACTTTTACCACAGACACAAAAAAAATAAAGAATAGTATTTTTCTAGTAGTAAACAAATTTCCACGAGGCTGAAGACAGTATTTGGACTTCGTAGTCTCTGTTTAACCTCCAAAAACAAATAAATTAAAAAGTATGAGTAAAATTAAGCTGTGTTTTCCACTATAAAGCCCTCTATTTTAAAAGGAATTAAAAGAACAAAAACATTAAATAGTTCAGCAGAATTATTCAGCTGAATTATCTTAATTCCCTCTCCTTCACCTTTAAAATTTTATGAATATTGATAAAAAAAAAGGTGAGTTTTCAAAACCAGTATCACTGTAAGCCATTCTAAGAGTGACAGCTGCATTGTTCTTGCACCTCTAGGTAAAGAGACAGACAAGCTAATTGCCTTTGAAATCACAGGCTTTTTTTGGTACAGGATCTCATTACTATTTCCTTCCATGACTGAGTTTTTCTCAAGTTTTGAGGCTGTATACTTCATGATATAAACAAAATTATTCAAAATACAACTGTCTGCCAAGACTTTTTTTTAAGACTCTCAATAGAGAATCATAAGGAGTGACCCTTACTTTTTCTTTATAATTCATACCATCAAGCTGTCCACTGTGACATAGTTTAAAATAAAGAAGTTTATTTACCTGTTTGATCTAATATTTAAAAGTAACAAGACTAATTGAGACTTGACCTCTATTATTATCTTTACTTCATGCTAGTTTCTAACTTTAGATACATATATTCTTTTTCATGTGCAATGTGAAACTGCAGAAATTAAGGGGAATATTCACACTACACAAAGATAAGATATAAAGTGATCTCTCCAGGACTAGTCTTTACTTCCTCTGCCTCAATTTTGCAATCTGAAAAATGTGAGAATGGTATTTATCTGACAGCAGGGTCTGAATGATTAGTACCTCAGAGTTATGGGACTTAGGGAAAAGCACTAGAGAAGTACAATATAATACATTTTTCCTCAATTCTGAGTGAGAGAAGCAGTATGATTTGAGATAACTACTTTTATGAAATATGTTAGTTTAACAAATAATTACTTATACAGTTAAGTCTTCTAATGGGTTTTATAGTCTAGTTAAAGAATACTGGGAATCAAACAATGAACTCATTTTGCACTGAACTGAAATAATCAGGGGTTTATGCAAAGTGAAAAAACCTAACAAATAAGGATTTCAGATCCATCACAGAAGCTTTATGTTATTCCAAATGTAAGAAAAAAAAATGTTTCAGGTGGAATGAAGCATTTTGCACAATTGAAAATGAAGTGGGGTTTTTTTTAATGCCAGGTTAATTAATGCTTTTTTTTAGCCTCCTTTTTAATTTGGGTCACACTTGAAATGAAAAGTACAGCTGTGTAAAAAAAGTTGAAATGCTTCATTTCAAACTGTTAAAACAATATTTCTACTTGTCCATTTTTCCCTTTTTTTCCTAAGTGAAAATATTCACAAAATGCCACTCAAATATTCTTTACCCTATTAAATATTATTTTTAGAAAA
>NW_010334627.1:0-2022 GCF_000700745.2 Antrostomus carolinensis | reverse complement strand
TAAAAGGAGAAGCAGTATTAGTTCAGACTATACTGCTTTTACCACGTCTTCAATTCTTGAGCAAATATTCAAGTCTTACCCTGCACTCCACATTCCATATTTCTGAATGCATGTACATGTTTTCCATGACCTGTTGGCTACCATGGAAATCACCTTAAGCTCAGAGCCATCATTTAGGAGTTTTACTTGATGACTAGTTATACCGACTAGGTCAAGACTGATCTGACAGCACGAGCAGTAGTCCTCCCTCAATCACCAAGAGAATCATGTGTTTCCTTAAAGCAGCTTCAGTCCATCAGAGACGCTGCAATTACTTAATGGATTAGAAAAGATAGGAACAGCAACTTTGTGATTTTTCTGTGCATGCCATAGCCTGCTTATCAACCCAGAGTCATTACCTCTCTCAGTGTATTTGACCAAGCTGAAAAGCTTTCTGCATCTCAGATGCTCTCTCAAAGCAATGGCTGTAGTATCTGCCTATGCATAAAGTATCATGTAGTAATATTTTCAGCACTTTGAAGCTATTTGAAGCTATGTAACATAATTGAAAAGTAGAAGTATTAAGGTATCATGGATAAGAGAGGGAGGAAAAGCTTCACAAACCAAAGTAAGCATTATAAAGGGTGAAAGAATGACTGCCTCTAGAATTGGATCTCTCCCACCAATCCCCCAACAACACTTTATATTTAAATTCCTCAGGATGAAATGATCAAATGATTGCTACACTAAGTTTATACAGTTTCAGGAATACAGTAATTACACTCTAGGATACAGATTTTTTGCAAATGCATTTTAGTGGGGAGGAAGGAAAAAATAAGTGAAGATATCCGTTTTCCCTCTTAAGATGGAGGATCACGCTAATCATAATCTCATCATAGACTTGGAGAGCACCACAAACACTATCTTGAACCTTATCAGCCATAGCGCACTCAGAAATTTGGTGGGAGAAGCATATAAATTAAAAGCACACCAAGGAGAGAGTTCTTCTATATACGCCTTGTTTCTTGATAGCTAATTTTCAGAACAGGATATTGACCAGTGGCTACATCTAACACTTTCACTCTGTTCCTCGTGGGTGACACTACTTGCTAGAGTAAAAGAGAGAGTGCTGAGGACCCAACGTCTGCATGATACATGTTCCCAAGGTTTTACTGTGTCCTAGCTTTAATCTGGTCCCAAAGGAGTAAATGCCCATTAGCAGTTGGCATGCCTTAGGTGCCCTCCCCAAATCCATCTTCTAGGTTAGTTTCACTTTGAAGAATCCTGTGGGATTTCTTTCAGATCATGGTATTTTGTGAACCAAAGCACAGTGAGTAAGTCAATTTAAAAATGCACTCCTAATCAGAACCAAAATCTTAGCACAGACATGCTGAATTAGAGGCAGGATGCTACACTAGATTTTCTATCAGTCTGGTCCAGCAAGATGTTTTTTATGGCAATCCTTGTAAGAAGTAACAGGAGGTATTTTTACAATTTCATTTTCAGAACAAACCCTTGCTTTATAGTGAGATAGGTTTATTTTATTTTTATTGATATGGAAAAGGACGGCTCATGCTTCTGCAAGATGACATTTCTGCGTGTAGATTTAAAAGACAGAATGGAAAATATTCCCACCTGGAGAAGTTTGTTTTGTTTTGTTTTTTAACTGTATAAGCTAGAAATATAGTTTATGGAATATTTTTGTTACTTTTTGGGTTTTTTTTTTCTCTTTAAATGATGGCAGTAAGAAAAGTTTTTTTGAACATTCCCAAGCAAGCTACCAAATAATGACAAACGCTTATAAGTTACACATTTAGAAACTTGCATTTGTATACCCATACTTTTTTTGGTGAAGGCATATGTTATATAGAAAAAGAAAAAAAGCAAAAACTACAGCAATTGCAAGATCCATAGCATGCACACTGACTACAAAATCTACCTTTGGGACAGAGGAATTTATTTCCAATCATTTTATTTTTAATTTTTACAGCCAAAACTCCTACTCTGTGTTGCCATTGTGTACTCTTGGAAAAGGCAATATAT
>NW_010334626.1:0-638 GCF_000700745.2 Antrostomus carolinensis | reverse complement strand
CCCCCCCCCACCCCAGGCCGCCCCCATGTTGTGGAACCTCCCGTCTCCATGGCAACCGCTGCCTCACAGGGACTCAGGATGCTCAGCAGCCGTGGGCCGCCCGGCTCCTCACCAGCGTCTGACCGACGGTGACGAGGACGTGGCGATGAGGCCGCCGGGATGGCAGTGGGGTGGACCAGGATGGGTCAGGGGTGATGCTTGCCGAGGGCCACCCGCCATCACCTCACCCACGTCCCCTCCCCGCAGGCCGAGCCGCCCCACAGAGGCCTGAGAACTGGTGAGGAGCGGGAGGACGTGGCTGCCACCCAGCACCCCCCGCTGAGATGGTGAGCTGAGTCGGGGGATGGCGGCACCAGCCACGCTTGTGGGTCGGTCTCTCTCCACTGTGCCCCTGAGAGCCTGCCTGGGCCTGCCGAGCGTCGCACGTCGCCCCCTCCTCGTAGGCGGGCGGAGGAAAGGTGGCACGAGAGGAGCCGAGGCCCCCGCAGAGCCCCCGACAGCCGCGTGTGCCCCTCAGGCCTGCGCTCCCCCCAGCTCTGCTCTGGCAACAGCAGCCACAGCCAAAGAGCAGGTGTGCTGCCAAACACACCTCTCTGCTGCCGGTCCCTGCGGTCCTGGTGTCACCGGCGTCGGGAGGT
>NW_010334625.1:0-19469 GCF_000700745.2 Antrostomus carolinensis | reverse complement strand
GACCATTCCATAATTCTATATATGGGGTTTTTAACACTTCTGCTGGCAGAAAAGTAATTCCCAGGCTGTTTCTGCTTCGGTCATCAGGGGAATTGTTTGCTGAGTGCCCAGCAATGACATGTCCACAACCCCAGAGAAGGTAGGGGAGTTGTACAGACAATTTTCAGGGCATGATTTGGTGGTGATGCACAGAAAGAAAAAAAACTAATTTGGCTCTTAGTCCCTGTATTAAACATGCAAGGCCAGCAATCAGAAACAAGCAAGCGGCTTTTCACTGAGCAAATGAGTCTGTTATAAATTAAGTCTTGGAGACTCCAGTACCTGGCAGGGTTCTTCTGTGCTTGGTGCTGTACAGGCTTAAAGGATGGGAGCCCTTCAGCTGCAAAGCTAGCTGAAAATAACCCCTTTACCAAGGTAAACTGAGGGAATGAGTTAAAGAGAATAAAGTAACAGGAATGGGACGGGTGATTCTACCAACTGGCTTCGTGCACAACTAGACAATAATTTTAGACAGCCCAGCAACACTCTCCTACATCAACAGGTCACAAACAGCAGCACACGGGGATGAAACACTGCAGAGGTGGGAGACCCATGTCTGGAGGGGGGACTTGTCCATCTGTCCGTCCTTCCCTGCATCTGCTGCTTCTACAACCCACACAGCCCAGTTCCTGCTCCTTTGTCCCCATGGAGCAAATGGACATGCATTAAAAATACCCCTGAAAAATTGGGGGTGTATGTGTGTTTTTAACACCCTGCTCAGCTCCTTGACCTCAGAAGTGCCCCAGTGAGTGTTTGCAGCCCCAGACACACTGGTGGCATGGGCCAGCTTGGGCTCATGCAGAGTGATGCCACCAAAGTCTCATTGAATGCCACCAGGTTTGGAGGTGACAAAGAAGGTGGCAAGTGGCTTACAGCGTTGGCACAGGTCCACTGCAAAACCTGATGCTATTTGTATTGAAGGGTGATGGGAGGCTGTGTGACAATCACAGCAGGAGGCTGGAAAGAGCTACCTGAAAAATCCATCAGGGAAATACATTTGCCCCATCCCTGGAAACACTCAAGGTCAGGTAGGACGGGGCTCTGAGCAACCAGATCTGGTTGAAGATGTCCCTGCTCACTGCAGGAGGTGTTGGACTGGATGGCCTTTAAAGGTCCCTTCAACCCAAACCAGCCCATGATTCTATGATTCTATAAAAAAAAAACTTAATCAGGAAAAAAAAAAAAATTTCTTGATGAAAGCTCTTGTGACAATTCTGACCTGGTGAAAGACGTTACCTATTCAACAGAGTGAAAAACATCAACTGAGCATGAGCAGCTTTTGAAAAATACCAAAGACAAAGTCTGCAGAACTCTGCAAATTCCCCCGTCAGCCCTAACGACTGTGGAAAGGGAATTGGGAACAGCAGCAATCGCAGGAGACAGCGGCTGCCAGCGCCGCTGAGTGATATTTACATCAATGTCCTGCCAACAATACCATTACTGGATTATCAGGGTGGATTAAGCCTTTAGCCAATTACCCCGACTGGTAAATTGTAGATTGTCTAGACTTTTTCATGTTCAACAATATGCATGAAGTTTCTCTTTATCGCTACAGCATCACACGATGCTCTTGTGGGATGTAATCCTGAGCTTCCCCGGGAGGTTCAGGTGAGCCCTGCCTGCAGCTCTGCGTTGACTTAGTGTGGCCTTGTGCACAGACAGATTTATTTCAGACAGGATTCTCATAAATTCAGAACGACTTCCAAATTTCTTGACTAGGAGATCAAAGAGGCAAGCATTTGCTTCATGCCATCTGTGGAGCTGCTCAACAGGGCAACGCAGTCTGGGGAGCAGGGGAGGAGAAGGGAAAAAAAAAAAGAAAGTCTTGGAGATTATACCCTCAAAAAAAAACCAAGCTGAAATGCCACCCTCACATTAAAAAGCACTGGTTGGCAGTAACAATTAATTTCTTAACTGAAACCCGCCCAACTGTGTCCAAGTGTTTTAATTTGCCTATTGCTACAATATGCAAGGGAGCTGGCAGTAATGGATTTGCAATTAAAACGAAAACTGGCAAAGAAATCGCAAAGCTGGCAAAAGAGCTAATCTGCAAGCCATGATCACAAGATTACAAAGTGTTTATGCACATGCTAATTACCCACGTACATAGCTGAGAAGGACTTGTAGGAGAGAATACTGGGTTTGTGTGATCTAAATCCCTGGATCCTCATGGCCAACCCAGCCGGCACCCTACCTACTTCCCACAGCTCCTGCAAGACGGGGAATGAAGGAGGAATCGCCACTATTCCTGCGTGGAAGCAGGGAGAGGGACAAGGGACAGGTAGGCAGGGTCCCCCCGGTGCCACCCCACATCTCAGCTGGGGAAGGATGGAAAATGCCTCTTGAGCAGGTAGATGCCAGTGGTCACTGGGAGCCATCGCCTTGTCCTCGACTGGAATATGGACCCATTGGTGTGAAATGAAAATCACCTTCATAAACCAGCACCCTCTTATTCACCCTATTTGCTTTCATCCTGCTCTTTCTTGGCTCTAAAAATAGTTATTCCAGCAGGTCCCTGGAGATCAGTGGGTTGTAGAGCACATGGTCCCCATGCTGCAACCACTGAGGGCAACCACGCACCTACTGCCACGAGCAGGAAACCTTTACAAATTACCTGCAGAGGACAGGATGGGGAGGAAAAAGGACTTAAAAGTGATCAAACGTCCATGCAAATAGCTCCTAACAGAAAGTGACAGTGGTCAGGGGCACCGTGAAGAGCAATTTTGAACCACAGGAGAGAATTTCAAGGAGAGAACAGAGTGGAAGAGAAGTCTCAGAATAAAAGGCTGCTGGGAAAACTGAAATTCTTTAATATATAGGATTAAGGATTGCCAGTATCCTCAGGGAGGAAATGCAAATGGGGTTCAGACCATTTTTTCCATAAAAATTAGGAAGGAGAAAGAAGAGACTTTGAAGTTCAACGTGTTAGTAAATGAAAGCAACAGCAAAGGAGACACAAAGAGAAAGCAAGCCCTGGACGCCTAGAATTATGTCTTAAACACTTGGTACTGAAAGACAGAACCGGAGGTGATGAAGAGACTTCCCTTCATGCCACGCACAGATCCCAGAAAATCTCTAGATTAGAAACTGCCTGAGAAAAAAGTATTGCACAACAAAGGTAGGATGGAGTGCAGCATTCAAATGGGATTCTCCGGGCTTTATTCAGCCAGCCTGGGATGACGAGGCTGTGAGGAGCACATCAATGGAGAGCTGGTGTGTATGCCAAGCTGCTCCTGGATGCACAGAGCAGGGAAAGGATTTCTGGATGGTGCTCTTTGCTCTTTGGTGGCTGGAGTCAGCGCAGAAGGAGGTGACAGCTAATGGACATCTATGGAGAAGTCAGAAATCCAACAGGCACCTCTACAGAGATTTGCAGGCTCGGTTGTGTTGATGGGGGCTGATCATTCCTGATACCCTCATGAAAGCCAGATGGTTAGTCCAGGCTGCACGGAGGTAGTGAAGGACCAGAAGGACATTGTAAGGACACACAGCAATAGTCATTGCTAGGTCTGGCAGAGGGTTGGGTGGTTTTTGTGGTGACTTCTCAGAAGTATCAGTTGTCTTGCTCAATTCTGATAGCTGGGTGAGAAGGGCAATTTGTATTTGGCTGATGGTCATTCCAACCTGTGTACCCGGGTAAGGAAATTACGGAGCGAGTTCAACGCATCGTTACT
Organism: Antrostomus carolinensis; assembly: GCF_000700745.2. Taxonomy (NCBI): domain Eukaryota; kingdom Metazoa; phylum Chordata; class Aves; order Caprimulgiformes; family Caprimulgidae; genus Antrostomus; species Antrostomus carolinensis. The sequence goes on along the minus strand of NW_010334625.1, from coordinate 15,756 downwards.
GGTGGCCGTGGAATGCCATGTGTCAGGAAATGGCATCCGACCATCATCAATGCAGATAAGCGTTATGGAGTTAATTAGCGCTACGGAAAGGGTGGTTCAAGGGAGAAGTGCTTCAGACTTGGCTTGGAGATGAATTTATCCATCCCTACCTGTAATGCACCATCAAGCAGTTAATGGTACAACCAGTTATTGGGATATCTGAGTGAAATTCAGGATCCATAGCATAGGGGAGATGATACACCATGATAAAGAGGAGATGATACAATGTTGGGTCCTACAGACTATAAGCTCTATGACTTTACAGCTGTTCCTTGCTCCAAGCAAGATGTGTGGACTGTAAGAGTTTAAAGAACATAACACAACCACAAAGTCTTTTGCTGTTGGGTTGGTTGGGGTTTTTTTAATACATTTGGGAGAAATTTTTCCCTAAATCCAGGGATTCAGTTGGCTTCTCTGTATTTCTTAGCCAGCATCTAAGCCAGGCTCTACTGCTGGGGTCTGCCATTCTGCCTTTCGCAAGGAAAGCCCCAGATACAACTGTTGCCTATTTCAAGTCATCTCCAAACCAGTTTAATAAAAGCTGACTGCATCTGCTTCCATGTTATTAGTTCTGCCCCAAAACTCTGTTCCTGGCAACACAATGTTCCGCGCTAATGAGCCAAATCTTCCCCTCCCATGGCAGTACTCCTAAACCTCCACACCATTCAGTTCACAAAGTTACCACCCTGTTTTTCCCTCGGGGGAGGGAAGGATTGCAGCTGCAGAGGGGGTTCTTCAAATAATATGAAGGCCAAAGATCTGTGGGAAAATCTGCTCTCAGACAAATAGCACTTGGGGGCATCTGCAGAGAGAACCAGCCCCTCTTTACTTCTGTCTGGGTCCCACGTCCTTCTGGCAGCAGAGTTTTTTATGAACCAGGCTGCCATTAATCCCCTGCCAGTTCCTACACCCTACCATCCTCTGTGGGCAGACAGCACAGAGTGGGAGATAATGCTGCAGGGAAGTGGTATTTACTGCAGCTGGATTTTGTGGCTTCATGGGAGAGTTTCTACTCGGGGCAGTTTATTTCTCACCCGCTCCTGCTGCAAAGAAGGAGGGATTTGGTATAGACCAGGATAACTTTTCTCAGCTCCTTTTTTTTTTTCTTTTTCCCAGTGAATTTTCACCCCGTTCTTGCCACTTTTCTCCCTGCAGCATCGAGCGCGAGATAAAGCAGCGACTGGAGGTTGCCGCGCTGTAGCGATGCTGCTTAGATTAAAGAGAAATCAGATAACTCTCATTACCTAACTGAAACTCCCTGCTAGACTTTTAGAGAGAGATGATAACGGCTGAGAGCTGGAGGACTCTGCTGCCTGGGTAGACACCCCACAACACCCTGACTGAGCTGGGGGGGGGATGCACCCCGGCTCTCCCCACACCAAGGGTGCAGGGAGGCAGAGATGCCCAGGGTGCAGAGATGCCTGGGAGGCAGAGATGCTTGGAATGAAGAAATGTCTGGGATGTAGAGATGCCCAGGGTGCAGAGATGCCTGGGACGCAGAGATGCTTGGGACGCAATGACACCTGGGATGCAGAGATGGCTGGGATGCAGAGATGCCTGGGATGCAGAGATTACTTGGGATGCAGAGATGTCCAGGATAGAGAGATGCTTGGGATGCAGCAATGCCTGGGATACAGAGGTGCTTGGGATGCAAGAGATACCCAGGATACGAGATGCTTGGGATGCAGCAATGCCTGGGATACAGAGATACCTGGGATGCAGAGATACCCAGGATACAGAGATGCTTGGGATGCAGCAATGCCTGGGATACAGAGGTGCTTGGGATGCAGGGATGCCCAGGACACAAGGCAGAGCCCCAGCCACCATGAACCCATTTGGTTTTAGCCTTTACACACTCACACCTGGAGCCTCCAGTAAGGAAAATTTAAGCTTAGAAGTTGACGTGGGCACGATTGATGGCTTTAATATTTTACAAATGGATGTACTAGCAAAAGGGCCACCAACCCCATCATGCCTCGTTTCCTCATGTTTCTAAAAGTTGGCCTGAACTCATCTGACTGCCTCCTCTAATGCTTTCTGTTATAAACCTTTCTGCACCACATGCGACAGCAGCATCTCCCTGGAAAAGATTTCATTCGCTTCTGACTTTGCCTCAAGCCATTAACTGACAAACTGGCAGCTAACTACTGTTAACAAATGATTTCCTAGAGATTACTGTTTAAGTAAAAAAAGGTTCCAAGATAAATAGACTCATTCTTCATGACAGGGAATTTGAATTATGCATCTAGGGGTTTAGTACGTGTGTCCAAAAACTATGCTGTGCAATCCTGGAGGTTGTTCTCATCAGCATTATTACAAACGGGTAAATAAGAAATAACATGTTGTCCTTCATTTAATGGATTTGTATGGTGTGAGTATTTGAGACAACGTGTTGGACCATCCACTCATCGTTCCCATCCAACTAATGCCACTCCATGAAATAACCGTTTAGGCTGAAAAGGTGATTTGTTTTTAAAGTGAGAAAAGATGCCAACCGCCTTGAAGGAGTTGTGGTTTTAGGGCCACCTGCAACTTGCTAAAAGATTATGAAATTGCAATTTGTTTAATATCTTGAAGTAAATAGTCTAACTTTTTTTTTTGGCTAGTCCTTCTCTGATCGTTTCTGAAACGTCCCCTCTCACAGCAGCTTGTGTTGGATTTCACAGAATCACAGAATCACAGAATGTCAGGGATTGGAAGGGACCTCAAAAGATCATCCAGTCCAATCCCCCTGCCAGAGCAGGAACCTCAATGAGATCACACAGGAAGGCGTCCAGGCGGGTCTTGAATGTCTCCAGAGAAGGAGACTCCACACCCTCCCTGGGCAGCCTGTCCCAGGGCTCTGTCACCCTCACTGTAAAGAAGTTTCTTCTCAAGTTTAAGCAGAACCTCCTGTGTTCCAGCTCACACCCACTGCCCCTTGTCCTACCATTGGGCATCACTGAGAAGAGCCTGGCTCCATCCTCCTGACATTCACCCTTTACATATTTATAAACATCAATGAGGTCACCCCTCAGTCTCCTCTTCTCCAAGCTAAAGAGCCCCAGCTCCCTCAGCCGGGAGATGCTCCACTCCCTTCATCATCTTGGTGGCTCTGTGCTGGACTCTCTCCAGCAGTTCCCCATCCTTCTTGAACTGTGGGGCCCAGAACTGGACACACTATTCCAGATGTGGCTTCACCAGGGCAGAGTAGAGGGGATTTTATGGGAGGGGGTGTTTTTTTTCAGTATCGACATGGCTTTCCCTGCAGTGCTTACACATGAAACGATAAAGCTTCAAAACTCTCCTGGGGGAAACTGAGTCACAGAAAAACAAGCTCCTGGGGGACTGGGAGCTGGGATAAACCCGTGCTTCCTCCACCACAGCCCTGCACGGCAGTTACAAGACTATCCGGTTCCTCTGCTATAAAACTTGGTAACATGCCTCACTTCTTACCTGATTTTTGAGAACATCCTGTGTTAACACATAAACAACTGCTGTTACTAATGGCTGTTTAGTTGGCTATTTACAGGTGTCTGACACGGCACCTGGTGCTCTCTGGTGAGGGGATCGCTCGGCTCCGTATCAAACAAACTCCCGGGGTGCAGGCAGGAGAGAGGCAGCTCCCACCCACGGCCAACAGCAACCCGCCCGGCAGTCAGACAGGTACCACGGCACGGCTTTGGAAAAGAAAATTTGGATGAAAAGTGATGCTTTTGGATACAGGAGCTGATCTTTCAGGGGTTCACTGCAGCCTGCCTCATCCCTCAGTACGAGTTGATATGTAGATCCACGTACTACATCAGTACAAATAATATATTATAATTTTAAACCATTTTATTTTAAATATATGCAAGTAGTTATATACTACTCCCAGTAAACACCAATAACCAAGCAACTGGCACTGACATATCAGGTACTTTTCTGTCCTCTTGAGTGAAGGAATTAAATTTGCTCTACAAATTGTGTCCAAGTGCTATCAGAAGCCCCAGCCCAGCCCACATTTAGTGTTTTCACCTGAATTCTGCTCCTAGCAGGAAAAGCACGGAGTTCAGTAAAAAAACCTTACATTACCAGATATAACCCTGGTTTCAGCCATCAAATTAATTATGGAAAACACTTAACTTCAAGCCAGAAGGGTTCAAAAACTTTCTGGCTTTTTCTAAACGTCACCATCTGTTGCACTGCACAGAGGATGAACGCCAACACAAGCCAACGTTTCTTAGCACTTCGCTGGAAATACATCCTTCAATTAATGCTGACTGTGTTTAGAAATGAATGAGATATATTTAAACTCTATGAGGTTGAGATAAAATTACTGTCTTGTCAAGGTGTTTGCACATCCCCTTGTCCAGCTGTTTTAGGAAGGAGAATTAGCAACAGCAAACACATTTCTGTGATGGCATTTTACAACATTTGCTTCTTCCAAGTTGCTAAGAGCCTGCGAGGATTCAACAGATCGATGGAAAAACCTGAGGAAAGGAGTTCAGAGCTGGCCAAGGGATGAAAGACACTCTGTAAGTGAAAACAACCCAGAGAAGGACTGTAACTCTCGCAGTGAATCACGGAGTTGCACTGCTGGAGGAGTTTGTGTTCTGCCTCATTACAACCACAGCGACATCTGATTTGAATGAAACTTCAGACTTAACGATTTTTGCGCCAGCTATTTCAGAAGCAATGTCATTTTTTTTTCTTCAACACCCTATTACTTCATTCTCTATCTCCAAAGATTTTGCTTCAATTCCAAATGTTAATTTATTTTGAGGAAATAAGATTATTTCCAATTGGCTTTAGAGGGGCCACACACTTCAAACCCTAGACAGGCTTAAACCACAACCTTCCGACATCCTCGTGTCTGAGGGTGTACGTCTCCAGCCTCCACATCTCTACTTACAAAAAAAATATGCAAACAAGAGATCAGCACCAAAGATTCAATTTTTAATTTTTTTTTTTCCAGAAAACTATCCCTATAGTAATGATTTCAAACAAATAACAAGCTAAAACCAAAACACAACAGCAATAAAATCAAATCTGATGAGGTCTTCAAAGAGATCTCAAGCGATACCAATTGGCAGGACTCTGTTGTCTATCCCAGAGCTATGGCAGTTGAGCCCAGCCAGGGCTTTGCTGCAAACACACCAAAGCCAGGAGGCTGCATCCTTTCATATTTCATAACAAAAGCCAAGTTCTGATCACTGGGATGAGGAAGAAATTTTCTGTTGTGGATACATGACTGTATAATTACTGCATAGTTCACTTACTTTCTTTTGAATACTACAGCAGATACTAAAGTCAGGTAGATGTAGCAGCTCCTCGTGTTATCTAATGCTCAAGGTTTAGATTTAGACAGCTAGTCCTTCAGAAAATCAGGCATGTGTCTGTCCATTGAAGGAAAAAGAGAATATTTCCATTGATAGGAGACAGGGAAATACAACTGATACTGTCAATCGCTGTCACACTGATAGCAAGGACAGAGTTTCATGTAAAATAATAATAATAAAAAGTCATTTATCTATTTTCTTAGTAAAATCAGGATTAGAAACATAAGGATAAGATCAGAAAGGAACACCCCGGGTAAGAGACTATTCATGGGACCAGAACGTGGAAAATTCCATAAAGCACAAATGCTGCTAAGAATATTCGAAAGTCAAAGCTTGCTGTGGGTGTGCATGCATAGAGATGTCAACACAACTATTTCATGATCACCGAAATTGCTACTAGCCTGCATCCTCTCTGAATGGCTATTTTTAGGACCCAGCCTTTCATGTGGTATAATGATGTGGATTTTACAAGAGCATTTATAATGTGTTTCATATGGTGTACAGTCCTGGAGAAATTGCTTTGTATCAGAGAAAGTTAAACAAAAAGGTTTGGGTAGGGTTTTTTTTTTTATTTATATTTTATTTTATTTCTTATTTTATATTAGTGCTTCTGTTTTGGATTTAGGGTTGATAAGCATATTTTAATTTCTCCTAAAGGAATCCTCAGCACAGCCTGATGCGATCCCACAGAACGTCACATGGATTTCTGAATCCATGTGTCCCTTTGGATGGTTGGATTTAAGAGCTGGCAGTGCCACACTCTTAAGCTGTAGCAGGAAGGCAAAACCCAAAGGTCAAATTTTGAGCTGGGGTTTGCTGGTGTCAGGGGGTTGTGCGCTGTCTCCCCTGGTAGAATCAACCTCTCTTCTTTTAGGACAAAGTCATACAAAGTGAGGTTTGTAGAAGACAACACCTCCTCCTCGCTATCTCCGCTCCCATGTCAGTCATTCCAGGGCAGCGGCACGTAACGAGAACCAACTCCTCAGCCTCTCCATGCCGTGAACAACACATTTTCATGTGGTAGATCTGACGATGGTTTATTTCCTAAACATGAAAGCAATCTCTGCAGTGCCATCTCCTCAGCGCTAGAATCAAAAATTCCCCCATTTCTGATCCTTTCTGAGCATTTTGCTGGGAAGAACATCTCCCCAGCAACTCTTCCACAAGTGTGTTTATAATTGCATCCCCCCCCCTCGTGCTGAGTTAAACGTATTTTACAATCCTGGGCTTTCACATTTTGCTTTTGTGTAAAGTCCCATTAGAGGAGAACCTCTGTTTACACTCGTGTATGCTATTCCTCAGAGCAAACCACAGCGGAAAACAAATTCAACATATAGCACACAAGTTGAATCACTTAAAAAAAAAAGGTCTTTTTTTTTTTTTGGTCAATCCATGATTAGTGAGTAGCTCTCCAAGGCAAACGTGTATTTTATATATTCTACTTCCAGATTCTCCATGGAACAAAGGAGATACTGTTGAAACTTTTTTTTTTTAAATTTTTTTTTTGGCCTATCATTTAATCAAATGTAAAGTTGTTATAACCAGAGGGGAAAAGTGCTCTAGATTCGAGTATCCAGCTTTACTTTGGTTTCAAAAAAAAACCTTACCACAGCATTGTGGAGTTTATTGTTTTGTTTTAACAAAATACTAATTTTGGGACCCCGTGAAATACAATGAACCAGATTCTTTTCGTGGCAGTTGAGCTGCGTTTAGCACAGAAGAGGCAGATGGGAGAGGAGCGGTGGTTTAAAGCCACTTTGGTGACCTCTTGCCCAGTGCCTCCAGCTCTGGATGGGGACTGCTAGTTCTGTCAGGTTGTGCTAACCCTCCTCATCCTCAATATTGACCAAATGTCCCACTATCTCCCTGAAATCACCTCACAGAGGCAGCGGTGGTGGAATAGCCCTTAATGACTTTGGGAATGGTCATAAATTATGAAGACCCAAAGGCAAAAGTCAGAGCAGGTAGTAGTGATAGAACAAGGGGTGATGGCTTTAAAGTGGAAGAGGGGAGATGGAGATGAGATGTGAGGAAGAAATTCTTTGGTGTGAGGGTGCTGAGACAGTGTCCCAGGTCGGCCAGAGAAGCTGTGGCTGCTCCTCCCTGGAAGTGTTCTCGGCCAGGTTGGATGAGGCTTTGAGCAACCTGGTCTAGTGGAAGGTGTCCCTGCTGCTGGCAGGGGGGTTGGGACTGGATGAGTTTTGAGGTCCCTTCCAACCCAAACGACTCTGTGATATGATGAAGGGGCCACAGGACACAGCAGTGGTAAGCTGCTCTGTAAAGTAGTGAAGGTGAGAGCTCTTTGTCCAAGACAATTGGGAGGTGACCAAGAAAAAGATCCTGCCGTAATCAAGACTCAGAGGTGCGTGATGTTGCAATCACTTCCTTTAAGAAATGAAGTAGGTGGGTTTGTGAGCCAGCAGCATGTGCTGAACTGGCAGCCCCAAGGCGAGAACAAAGACCTCGGCTGACATTCACAGAGGGTTTGGTATAGACTTCCCAAGTTCCCAGGACATCTCATCATTCATGCCATGAAACACTCACCCTGCCTGTGGGCTGGAGGGAGCCGTGCCCTCCCGGACAGACCGCTGGACAAACCAGCAGACAGAACAGGCGTTTGGTCTTTACTGATTCAGCTGGATTAAAACTGGAAACTAGGAACCCAACAGCTCTGTAACCAACTCTCTGAGTCACCCGTCCTCCTACCGAACCTTTGTTTCATCCTCCAGACATGGAGACTAATGAGCAAGTATCATGTTATAGCCTAGTTTTTAAAGAGAGATTTAGAAGAATAGCACATGGGGGAGGACTCACATGTCCCAACTTGGCACCAACCTGGGATTTGGTCAGGCTGAGAAGTTTTCCCTGCCACAGTGGCTCCGCAAATTGTTCAGGAAGCAACTTGTACCTACTCTCCTATTTCTGTGCCCTCCACCCACCACTGGTAAATGATGAGGTAAGAGCGTATATACATCAGGCTGGGAGAGATGCTGACATAAGCCATCTCCTGGCACCAAGAGCAGTGAGCTGGAGCAGCAAAGGCACAAGAAACCAAGGAAATGAGCAGCAAACGAAAGGAGAGGCATCGTGTGATGGCTGTGGACAGCCCAAAGCCTCAGAGGGGTGAGATGGAGAGAAGCTCTCGCAGTGGCAATGTCCTCTTCAAGAGGACAGTGCTGGGGATGTTTGGCATCTAGTTGCTTTTCAGATCAATGCAACAGGCCCAAGAAGGGAATCCTTGAGGGTTTCTTAAGGAATCTGTGACTTGGACATGGTGCAGGAGATTTTAGTAACTGAACAGCAGCATGTGATTGAGTGTTCACCCAAACCCACCCTGTCTGGCACAGCCTCCCCGTGAACACACATGATGCTCACAGATGGACAAGTCCTTCCTTCACCTTCTCTACAGTGAATGAGTGAGGGGGTTCAAAGGCCAACCTGTACAAAACAAAGACTAAATCAGGTCTTGCTGAATCACTCACGGCCAAAGGGCAGACAAAGAACTGCAGGTGTGAAATTAATGGCAAGCCATAGCTGTTTCCTCAAAACTGTTGATATCTCTCAGCACTCGACTCTCCTCTACCAACAACATCATGTCATGTACACACAGTCCGGACCAGACTGCAACCTTAGGTGTGCAGCTCACACCACCCGTACCCTGAAAACCTGCTTCACTTGCAGATCACACTAGAGATAGAGAAGGATTCAGCTCACGATTTAAGATCTGGACCTTCACAGATGATCATCTATGAGAGCAGTCAACAGAGTCATCCCTACAGACTCAGCAACATCTGTTTAGTCACAGGAACACACATGCGGTTGCTTGAACGGGTACCTCGGCACAACAAATACCAGCACACCCAACTGTATGGATTTAGCAGAGTTTCCACCCAAATTTAACGGTGCCTGTAGAATTATTGCAGGAAAAGGACCACAAGCCATGAGGAGACACACGTCCTAATGGCAAGCAGCACCAGCATGATGCAGAGCTCCTCACCTCCCTCCCCTTTGCTCGGTTAAAGCTTTGGATACCAGACTGAGCAATGTTCTTTCATCTTGGACACGTGTGCCACTAACCCCCCAAATCACTTTGTTCTTCACAGTTAACATTTCGAAAAGATTAATCATTAACATGGATGAGCTTTGGGAGCTTGGGTTGACGGTAAGTTTTTTGCTTTTTCTCTCCAAATTCTCCAAGGTTTCACAAACAGCAACAGTTGGAAGCTTGTAGGAACGATGTCTTTACCGTAACACAATCTCATAGCAACTCTCCACTGACAAAGCATCCCGTGCCTGGGAAACCAGTCCCAGGGTAGCGGGCGAAGGGATCCCAGTGGGAGAGCAGATACTGTTGAATCACGTGCACACTCACTCACATGCACGGATTTACATAAAAACTTGCTTTTGTTTCCCTGTGACATTTTTTTCCCCCCCCTCCCCTCTTTTTTTTTTTTCATTCCAAACAATTTTAAAAATAAAGTTATATTAGACCACACACAGGCAGTGCTGTATCATGTCGCTGCTTCTTAAGCAGAACTCTCTCATTTATTTCAAAGGGAAGTTCGGCTTCAAAATTGAGGGTGTGATATGAACTCAGAAATTAACACAAGAATTTTCCTTGGGGGGGAACCAAGGCTGAATCAGACATGCAATAAATGACCTCGGAAGCCCTGTGCCGCGGTACATCCACCTATCCGACATGCTGCTTTAACATAAAAAATTATTTTCATCATTATCCTATTCCAAGCTAAGTAGAAAAGCTGGAAGAAGTGGGTTTGTTCTGGTCAGGAGGGAACAAATTACTCATCTGTCTGTCTGCCAGGATGCCCATCACCAGCCACCGCGTTCCTAACGCTTTCTGCCGGGAACAAAGCGATTTACGGGGACAAAGTACCATCCCGGCGAGGTCCTGTAGCTGCCAGAGAACCTGGCTGGGATGCTGCCGGTGATGTTGCTCTCCCACAGCAGCAGGCATTGCTGAGAACACATGGAGCTAGCTTGCAGCTGCCCTCCCTCCACACACAACATCTGGAGAGGGATGCAGCAACCCTCTCCAGTGACAAATCCCCATCACACAGTGACTCCGGGGAGCTTTGCCACTGGTTTCAACAGGATCAGAACTCACCACAGGAAAAAGCAATACTAAACTATTGCCCTGGCAGCACAAGCTGGGACAGAAAGACTTTGACACCAAAGCAGCTGAGCTGCAGATTTCCTTCCGCCAACTGCTGTGGTGGCAAAAGCCTCCGGCAAAGGGATGGAGCAGCCCTGGGGGAAGGGGCTGCAGCAGAACCAGCCACATCCCAGGGCTCAGCTGCTGCTGCTGCCTGAGCTTCTGTCCAGCAAAGGGCAGCAGGAGACAAGCTCCCAGCACTGCCTAGATTGGAAAAGACCTTTAAGCTCATTGAGTCCAACCATGAACCCAACACTGACCAGTCCCCGACTAACCCATGTCCCTCAGCACTGTGTCTACACGACTCTTCAATCCCTCCAGGGATGGGGACTCCACCACTGCCCTGGGCAACCCCTTCCAATGCCTCAGAACCCTTGCAGCAAAGAAATTCTTCCTCACATCCCATCTCAACTGCCCTGGCCACAACTGGAGCCCATTTCCTCTTGTCCTGTCCCTTGGTCCTTGGTTGAACAGACCCACCCCCACCTCTCTCCACCCTCCTCCAAGGGACTTGGACAGAGCCACAAGGTCTCCCCTCAGCCTCCTTTTCTCCAGGCTCAACACCCCCAGTTCCCTCAGCCACAAGGGAACTCAGCACACTTGTGCTCCAGACCCTTCCCCAGCTCCGTTGCCCTTCTCTGGACTTTCAGCTCCTTGTTTTTTGACCCTATATTAGACATTTGTGACCTGTGCCCCCAGGCCAGCAGTAACTGCACTTTCATCTTGCCCTGCTCAAGGGGACATTTCAAACCCTCTGAGTAGGACCCAAGCTCAATGAGCCCAGCCAACCACAGGGACCAAGCTCGGAACATCAGTGTTATTTCCTAGGCCTGCTGTCTCATTTGGGGACTTCAGAGATGCAGAGCTTGGGAAGGTACCATCACCCTTCTGCTCCTACATGAGCTCTGGTTAGACAACTTAATAATTAAGAAAATTAGGCAGTGTCTGTTGGAAATAGAGGCTGTTGGACCTCTGTTTCTCACACAGACAGAAAGTCCCATGCCTCAGCTTTACCTATAAACCATTTTAATTCTGCCTTCACACACCTTACACACTCCCAACACACAACAGAGGTGCACAGAAGGTCTGAGGAGCTGCCCTGAGAGCTCTCCCATCGACTGGAGCGAGGACAGCTTGTGCCCTACATACGGGACAGCACAGCTCATTCTCCTGTTTTAAAAACCTATTTACAAAAGGAACTTGAAGAAACTTATAAGTGCTCCTGCTACCATTTAACTACCACATGGTACAAGATATAACAATGTTCAGAAAACCCCCTCGGGTCTAAACTCAATTATACAACTGTAGCAAGAAAAATATTTTAATCTGATCAAAGTGTTAACATGTTTGACCATGTCTGACCTCTAATGTTTGTAACCACCTAAAAGACTGATGTTCTTACTAAGGATGTACCCTAATTTGATTTAAAGTCATTTGTACTATTTAAAAAAGGATATAGTTTTATGATTTTATGTTTCATTTAGAAAAAACAGTTCCTCAACTTGTTAATATTCTTTGGAAGTTTCTTGTAGATTTTTTAACTGGTAAATCCTATATATATTCCATTCTGGGAAAAGGTGGACTTTGCAAGAGTTGGGAGAGTCAGAATTATGAACCACCACGCATGTGACATCCAAGAGCTGGGTGAGAAATGGTTCTCCTGGTCCAGAATTTTGAATTTTGCCTTGCAAAATGTTGAGATTTCAGATGTGTGCATCATCTGTGTTGAGATGCTCTTAACACACTTGCCCAAGAGCGACCCCCCCCCACCCGGCCCAGCCGATGGGGGTTCACAGATCCTCCCAAAACATGGGACCTCAGCTCGCTGCCTTGTCCCCAGCTCCAGGAGCACCTTCACCCGTGCACCCTGGCCACCCATCACCCTTTCTTTCTCTCTCTGACACCTCTACTATCAGTCCAGGCTACTTGTGCATCCTCAAAGCAGCATCACTCCAGCTGAACTACTCTAAACTGGCGTTTGTCACCTGCAGAGAAGGTGGCCCACCCAGCCCAGTGCTGCAGGGGAGCTCGTGCCACATCCTGGAGACATCAGCTGAACTTGCTGCTGCTGATGTCAGGTACCCAGACATGTTCAGTGCATCACTCCTGAGCGACATCAGAGCATGTAAACAACACAAGTGGGTGTGTTTTGGTAAAAAGAGACAGTTTTGGTTGAGGAGATGCGGGCAGCCTAGCAGGATGCTGGGGTGAGCAGTTAGCGGGCTACAACCGCCTGGAGGGAAACAAAGCAAAAGTGATGCTGCTGAGAAAATAAAAAAGCAGAAAAAAAAAGGAAAGCAGCACGCTGGTAATGCTGGTAGCCACACACCCACCATGGCAGATGCTCCGGGCTGGCTCCAGCACCGCTCGCAGCACTCGCCCGGGGTTCGGAAAGAGCCCACAGGAACAAAAAAATATGTGTTTTTTATTGTGTATCTCAGGGTGGGGGTTCAGCTCGGTGCTGGTTGCCCTTCGTCTTCCAGGGAGCTGTATTATATTTTTCAATCAGTGAAATGTAAAGCTCCCACAGTTTGCCAAAGTACTCCTAGGTTAATTTTTTTTTTTTTTTTTAATTTTTAGGTTTTGACAATTCTGAAATTAATCCTCGCTGCAAACAACCGTTTCCAGGAAGCTTCATTAACCAAAATACAATCTCCACTATCAAGTGCACGCATGACTGTGATATGTAATCCCATTCACTCACCCAATCCTCCTCCCCGACTCTACTTGTGCCAAAGTGTTAATTAAACACACTTTTTTATGGATGGTTAAGTATCTGCAATCTTCGGTCACAGATCTGACCTCCTCAATTATTGGAAGCAGCCACCAGGTTATAGCCCATACTTTATATAATATACACACTAGCAATAAATCTGCATCAATCCATAATTTACTGGGATAAGCTTTGCACAGTCAATACCAATACAAGACAAAATTGCCCAGAACAATCTATTGGAATAGCTATTGTACCAAGTTGAAAAACCAAAAAGACCAGCCTTTATCTGAGGAAGAAATCTTCCCATGTCTGTTAAGTAACAGATTTTTAACTGAAAACCTCAAATCAGCTTTTTAAGTCACGCAACATAAACCACTGCAGGATCTGAACAGGCCTAAGTAAAACTGGCTGAGACAGAGGATGATTTCTGTGGCTCTCGAGGGGATGGGATTGTTCCCTCTCTGCTACTCAGTTTTTCTCCCCTTTGAGTTCTCCACAGCCTATTTACTCCTGCCTGTCTCTCCGACACCAACCTCTTGGTTTTTTTATTATATTATCAAGGGGAAAGGCGATTCACAAACCACAATCTACTTTTTAGCTTAATTGCTAATAAATAGACTATTGCATTTTCTTGCCCATCTAGTAAGGTTTTAAGATTAAAAGAAATATTCTACTGCAGCAAATAGTCGCCACGTTAAGGTAACTCTGAATTTACCCAGATTCTATAGCAGGAAGCAAACTAAATGCTTTTAAATAAGACAAATTTAATATCATCATTTACAATGTATCGAGAAGAGAGCAACTTAATATTTTAGAGGGGCAAGGGGGATAGCTGGTACCTGGAGGAAGGGACACGAGGTGGGAAGCAACAGGAGAAATGCTTGTTGGGATTACAACAACGTACGTTGGCCCTGCCTTGCAAACACATCTTCTCTCGCTGTCAACTGAAGGAAGACTTCAAAATTTAGGGATAGATCCTCAATATCTCCAAACTGACTTTGGCAAAGTTAGAGGACAGCCTGCAGCTGGAGAAATCAGCTGCCCACAAAGGGCTTGGCTGGGGTACAGGCATGTTCTCGGGGGGACCTGTCTCTTCCTGCTGCCCAGGGATCCCCACAAACAATATTTAATTACACTTTGAGTTTCATACCCCACAACGCATCAATTTTTCATAACGCCACTTTAAAATCCTACCCCTCTAGCAAATAAATAACTGAAGTTAAGGATGGTACTAGATATGTTTTTAAACATTATCCCTTTAAAAAGGAAAACTGAAATAAGCGAAATGATGTTATTTTCTCATTTACTGCCTGGAGATGCAGAATCACGTCTGAAATGAACGCAGCGATGCCATCACCCCAGGAGTGACACCAGCACTCACTATCTGCTGCAAAGTCACAACCTTATTTTCTAAAGTTCTGATAGAGATGGTGATGGGAAAAGCCAGCTTTTGCAGAGAAGTCTATAGTTTAATTATTCAGGTAGCAAAAACTTCTCAACATTAGAATATACAGATTGACTAAAGGGATTTGACCCGAAGGGGGAAAAACTTTACAGGAAGAAAATGGGAATAATCCTCCAGCAGCATTAAGCCTTTTCCTAAAAAAAAAAATCTCTATTGTCATTTTAGAAGCACAAGATCAACTTTCCGGCCCATCAACAACTCCAACAGAGCCCTACCCGACGGCAGACCAAAACCTGGCTATTTTACCAGCAGATAACATCCAGCTAAAGTTAAACTGCGGGATGTGTCCCTGAACACAAACACCAGAAGCCGCTCGCTTCCAAAGTCTGTGACCCAGAAAAATCAAGACGCATTCTTGTATTAGCTATTAGAGTTTGATTGCTGGAGGAGTAAAGGTGAATCTAGAGCATGAGGAGGTTGGAAAAGAAGCTCCTCCAGCAAATTTGGAGCCAAGCTGCTGAGCATCTTTCTCCCTTCCCACTCCTTCTCCCGTCGGCTTGGACAGAAAAGCGCTCAGACATTTTAGAAACTGAGCTGCAATTTATCAGGAAAAAAATTAAATAAATCAGATGTAGGTGCCTGCACAATACCTGCAACACACTTCATCAGCGAGAGAGACCATGAAAGTTCTCCATGAGGAGAGGATGAACTCACCAGAGGTGACATAGATCCATTTGGCAGGTAAGGGTCTGAGAGCATGAGGAAGGGGTAGCCAGAGTACGCAGAGCCTTTGTACATCCCTGGGTCCTGATGCTTCATACCTGCTAAAAGCAAAGTTTCTCATCAAGAGTCGCCTTCTGACAGGTGATTCCTTTGCCTGTCGGGGTCCCTCAAAGAGGTTACAGGACATTTTGGGGGTGTTTTTGCCCTGTACCCCTCAAGGAGAGTGCAGGGTTCCCCATGGGTACGGGGTCGGTGCATTGGGAAGCCTCACTGCTGACAGAAGCAGCTTTTCCCTGCGGGACTGTGGTGGCCAGGTCCGCATCCCTCACTCCTGGGGGTCACAGGGTGGTGGGCTTGGGGACCAGGGAGTCACTCACCCCGGGGATGGCGAATTGGGGAG
>NW_010334624.1:1905-2491 GCF_000700745.2 Antrostomus carolinensis | reverse complement strand
CCACGGGGGTGAAGCAGCAGACCCACCAGCACCACAGCCACTTGCTCCACAGCTCCTCTTCCCAAGCTCCAAGCACAGATGTTCTGTGTGACACAAACCCTTCCCGAGAGGCCGGGGCACAAGGAGCAGAACAGCCACTCGCCCAGCGCAGGCAGCAGCTCAGCACCTCGCCCGAGGCGCTCAGCCATCAGCCTTATCTCCGGGTCCCCAGCTCTGTGTGCCGGTGGAAGGATCACCTCGGTGACAGAGCGCCCATCTCGGGGGGCTGGATCACCCCCCCTGGAGGTGGCTGGGCAGCAGGAAGGGGGCAGCTGGGGCAGAGTGGAGGGTGAAGGAGAAGCGAAGCAGCGCGGTTCCTGCAGGAACCTCTCGGTATGAGCCGGGCAGCCCAGCCCGGAGGAGGAAGGGGCTGATGCCAACGAGAACTGAGAACACCATGGATCCCAGACTGCTCTAGGATGGAGAACTGACATTCCCCCTCCAGCCTTCAGCTTCCCCATCGACAGTTCCTCAGGGAACAGGGCAGAGCCCTCCCCAGGCAGCAGCCCCCGTCCCCAGGGCGAGGGGCAGCCCCTGTCCCCAGAGC
>NW_010334624.1:0-1803 GCF_000700745.2 Antrostomus carolinensis | reverse complement strand
ACCGTGCGGGGATGGGACACGGTACCGAGACACACGCACCCCGGCCAGTGGTCTGGGGTCTGCACCCCTCATGGCACGGGGACAGCAGGCAGCTGTCACCTCTAATCTCTCTGTAATTAGCAGAGGGACGCAGGAGATGATCAGGATTAACCCATCTGCTGCCAGCTACCTACCCACACCACCAGCACCCAGGTGGGACTCGTCCTGGGTCCTCCCAAGCCCACCTAGTGTTACGTGAACCACCTTGTCCTCCACACACCAGAAATCATCTCAAAAGCCTTCAAGAGGCAGAGGTCCCTCCCAAGGTCACCAGGGCTGAGCAGGAGGGACGGTGGCACCATGTCGAGTGCCCTGGAGCTGGTCCCAGGCTGATCCCACTGTCAGGTCAGAGTCAGGGGCAGGAGATCAGGAGGGCACACGGTTCTCCCCAGCTCTACCCCAGGCACAGGCCAGCAGTCCCACACATGATGAGACACTGGTCCAGGTTGCCAACAGAAGCTGTGGCTGCTCCTCCCTGGAAGTGTTGGTGGCCAGGCTGGATGAGGCTTTGAGCAACCTGGTCTAGTGGAAGGTGTCCCTGCTGCTGGCAGGGGGGTTGGGACTGGATGAGCTTTAAGGTCCCTCCCAACCCAAACCAGTCTGGGATTCTGTGATTCCCACAGTGTCCTGCACTGTGAGGGGTGGAAGTCACAGGGGGGTTCATCTGGACTGAACTCTGTTTGGTCCTACAGCTGGGACTAAGCTACAGCCTGTCCAGCAGCCCACTGCTCACACCAGCATTGAATGAAAAGTCTTGAAGACTCTTGAGGTTCCCTCAGCACCTGAAGGTTTTGTGACCACATGGACCAGGCGACACCTTGTTCCTTGTTTGCAGATCCTCCACCTCACCTCAAAGCCACCAACCTCCCTTCCAGCTCCAGGATTTGTCACCTCTGTCACTCTGCTTCCATGCATCCCTCTGGGCTTTCCCAGGTCACACAAGTTTTTCATCCATTTCTCTTCACTAATCCCGTCCCACTCCTCAAGACAAAGATTTCTGTGCGGGTAAGGAAATGCAGAACACAGGCAGGAACACCCTCCGAGCTCCCCGTACTCCCAGGCTTTAGTGACCACCGAGCACCTGAGCACCAAGTCACTACCCCAGCAGCACCAGGCGTGTGCTCAGCTCTTAGTTAAGGACTTGGTGTCCTGTTTCTGAACCACTCTCCAGGTTCCACTCTATCCAAATTGAAATTATTTTTAAAAAGGAAACGAGTGATCCCAGCCTCTGTCCTGGTTTGGCTGCAAAGCAAAAGGGTGAAACCACCAGGGTCTTTAACTCCACGGTGCCCTGTCTCTCTTCACAGCAACAGTTAACCTCAAATCTTAAAGTTACAGCAATTTCACCATTAATTTCAAAGCAATTTCACCATTAATTTCCAAACAAGCCCGAGCGACTTGGCAGTGTCCCTCCCACACGTCCTCTAATGCCAGTTCCCTGAGCCATGGGTGGCTTTAGGTCACTGTTAGAAACTCTCACAGCTGAGATGGGTGAGGGGAGCTCCAGGCACCATTTCTCCCCATTTTTAGTAATGTCCTGTCGATGAAAAATGACTGTACTTCATCCACGGTCCTGCCTGCCCAGCTGTGCTCAGATCCACGCCGGCAGCTTCCGAGGTGTCCGAGGGATGTGCTGCCTTCCCCACACACCCTGACACCATCCATCCACGCTGAGCCGGCTGCCAGGGGCTGCTGCAACCCAGGGGCTGAGCCAAGGGGGTCGTTGGTGTCTGGTGTGGTGGTGGCACTGGGTGAGCACTGGGC
>NW_010334623.1:0-5545 GCF_000700745.2 Antrostomus carolinensis | reverse complement strand
AGCCTCCCGCGCTCGGAGGTGCTTCGTGTTTGGGTGGGAGACTCCATCTCCCTTCGAGTTCATCCTCTGCTCCGAATCCTCTGGAGATGGTAACTCGCAAGCCCCATACCAGTGTCTCCAGCGTCTCAGGAACCCAGCGCGCCCCAGCCTCTTCCCTCGCCTCCCGCCTTCCCGAGTCGCTAGCTACTCCCCTTGAGTTTTTTCAGCACAGGGCATCTCTCTCAGATGTTATTTGTGATTTTATACTCGTATCTTTTTTCTCTTCTAAAATTTGCTGTGAAACGTAAAGGCACAAATGAAAAATAACAGGTTTCCTTTCCATTGCCATTAACTAAATAGCAGGGACCACTGGGGAGGAAACACTGCATCTTTGAATTTTGCTGATGAGAAAGGATTAGTCAGAGAGCTTTTTGCAAAGATTGAGAATGGTAAATAGTGTATTTTTTTAAAGTCATTTTCTAAATCTGCCAAACACTCCTTTCCCGCCCTATTATTTCAGATTTTAAAAAATGCTACGAACTTACAATGATGCTATTTTTTTCTGGATTTGAGTTTCCCCCAGAAATGGTTTTGAGAAAACCTGTCACGTCACTTGAGGTCAGTCTTAGACAGCCAGCAATCAGTAGTCAGCACGAGAAACAAAATATTTTTCCACAACTGAAGTCTTGCATATTTTTACTTAATACCATGTAAAATTAAGAACAAACAGACCGTTAAAAAAAAAAGTCATAAATTGATAATTTTATTTCCACAAAAGAGAAGACCGAAGAGCAAGCAGCAGTATTTCCCCCTATACATTCTATTTTTTACTTTTTTTTTTTCCTAAGATTAATTTGATCATTAATATGCCTTTCATGTAAACATGCTATACATTTCAGACAGAGTAAAATACGGGCACAGTTTATGGCTTCCAGTGAGTAGTGCTTGCCATAAATAAGCATGGACAGGTAAGAGGAACCAGCACCGGGCGCTGCATTGTCAAGGGGAGCAGTGAGGCCTTTTGAAGTGCTCTGAGCAGGAAGCAGCACAGCCTTTTTAATTAGAGCACATACAGCTGGAGGATATACAGGAGGAGTCTCCTCAGAATTTATTTTGGGAAGGGAGGGACATATCCTTCAGGTGTTCTCATTAATGCAGGCCTAAACACAGAGCATAAAACCCAGTATTTTAAGAAGAAAAAAATAACCCTTTCTCCCCAAATGCCAGGGCTAAAATCTGGCTCTGCTTGAAATTAACTGATGTTTTGCCATTTAACTCAATGACACCATAATTTCTTTCCAAAAAATAGTATGGACTGCTTGATCCCATTCCCATCAATAATAAGGCTGTACATAGAAAGCTACTGATATATTTTCAGAGTGTTTACATATAAATACATAGAACATCAGAAAAAAAAAAATAATTTCAAGCTCGATCCTGCTTTTCTTCTGCATGCAAGGCCACCTCTGATTTCACAAATTATTTCCATTCTGAGAGGTCAAAATCGGCTCTCATGTAAGGATCAGACTAGAATTATTTCCGTGGTATCCGAGCTTTGTATTTTTATGAGAATCTGACTTAGGTCTCTGGAGACAGAAATACCAATTGATTTCCTTACTGAGCACTGATGAAACAAATTT
Organism: Antrostomus carolinensis; assembly: GCF_000700745.2. Taxonomy (NCBI): domain Eukaryota; kingdom Metazoa; phylum Chordata; class Aves; order Caprimulgiformes; family Caprimulgidae; genus Antrostomus; species Antrostomus carolinensis. The sequence goes on along the minus strand of NW_010334623.1, from coordinate 3,926 downwards.
TAAAATCTCTATAAATGATAAACTGGCAGATTCTGAATAGATGTGAGATTTTGTTATGTGGGAAAAGCTGCAAAAGTACCACTGAAAGAGAACTGTAAGCAGTTCTTTTAAACATCGTAACTGAAAATGATCGTTGTTTGCTTTTACCCTCTCTTTGGTAGGTCATAATTAGTTTATAATTTTCAAGATTTCTGCAATTGATTACGCTATTTAAGTCTGCACTGCTATTTGCTACGAAAAAGTCCTTGTCAGCACTTTTGCCTTTGTAATAAGAAATCTTGAAACACCTAATTTTTAGATCATTTTTACTTTCAGATGTCAGATGTGTGATGTCAAAGTGTTTCTGAAGACAGTAGAAAATGACAGGTATATTAAGGTGTTTAACTGCTAGCTATTGATAAAAATCTCTGTGTAAGAACTAGGTATGATTGTTATTAATGAGACTTGGTTTTGTTTAATTTAGGAAATAAGACAAATTATTATTTAGGTATTATTTTGTAAAACAATTAAGAAAATACCTTGTTTCAGTTACAATATGCTGCCTTCAAATTGTTGAAATGTAACACAGTTTCCACTGCTCTTACTCTCCATATTTATTAACAACATTTCTCCTGAGAGCTAGAAGCTTTCTGATCAAAATTACTAAAATACTTTGATGGTACCATGGATTTAATAAATCTAATTATTCTAAAAATCTCAGTGTAAAGTAAGAAGGGTATTTGTGTGCTTCATGTTGATCTGTGGATACCAGAAATTGTTTTTGTCATAGCAATGAGAGTCATCACATTTTATTTTATATTTGATAAATGAATATAAAAAAACTTAAAAAGCAAAAAATCCTTACCTGCTCCTTCATTCTTTTGCAAACTGAATATTATTTTCATGGATCAGTATAGTGAGATTTGCAGACAGTTGCAGCTTACCAAATGTTGATTTCTTACCTATGTGTCTGTAACACTTCTTTTTGATGAAGACTGCAGAAGGTCTCTAGGTTATTGATGAGTCTTACTTATTTATGACCTGATACTAAACTGACTTCCAGAATTGCTTATATCTGCTGTGCTGTATCACATTCAATTGTTCGTTGGTTTGGGGTTTTTTTTGCATGCTGTGCCCTAGCTTTGAAAGTATGAAGATGGTGTCTATTTCTAGAAACAGATAGCAGATGTATTTGCAAGCAGCTTTTAACACTACGTAAGCAATAAAAGTAAAAGAATAAAATGTATATTCTTATCATGCAGATCTTTCTCACTGTATCTTATATAAATCTGTTACCTGTTAAAATTTCATTTCAAAATTGTTAAAAATCTTGACAAGCACAAACTTCACAGAATTTATGAAGTTATTTCAAATCTGATTTTAAAAGCACAATGCTACCATTATAAAAAACTCTTATCTTTGAAATCTGAAATAGGCATGTGTAATTTAACCTATCACTACTGGGAGCTGACAAATCTATTTTAAGATACTATGATTTGACTATTTCTCTCAGTATCACTGGAGAAAAGGCTTTTTATTTAGATTTTTAAAGACTGTTTCATTATTGTTTTTTATTTCATTACATAGCTTTGTGGAATAGTAACTGGATTTTACAAAACCATCGACTTTTGAAAAAAAGCATGGGTTGTGTCTTGTGTCTGCGGCATGCACACTGCTTATTTTTATGTGGAACACTGAAAGAATGCTGTATTAACAACAACAACAACAAAAGCCCAGCGCTAGAGTTAGGCATTTCAGCCTTCTGAAAGATTTTGTGGAAATTCATTGCCTTAAATACACGCTGTGTGTATTTGTATATGAAACAAATATCTTTGATCTACAGTTTTCTGAGAAACATAGCTGGTTAGTGGATTAGTCCTCTAAAATTTGGCATTTAGTTGTTGTTTGAAGAAACCCATTTCCAAATGTTAGGAAATTAATTTTGGCTGGAATTAAAATAGCACACTTTTTTTGTTTGGTTGGTTGGTTTTTTTTTTGGTTTTTTTTAGAAATCCGTGATCACAGGAGTAAAACTTGCATGTTTTCTGCTGTGATTTTATCACGGATCAATGACCCCATCCCCATGTCAGATTTAGGCCATTGACTCTTGCACACTAAGCAGTAACAGACTTGAGATGTGGAGTAAGAGTGTGCCAGCTTTTTTGGGTAATACTGCCTTGGACAGGACCTGGCCTTGCACAATGGGGAGATGAGTCCAGTACCTTATTTGCATTTGAATTACTTCTTAAAGGGGGCGAGGATGGTGTCTGCTTTCCCGTTGCTATCCAGCATTATTTCTACATCAGCATGCTACCATGGAGCCCTCTGCAGAGGTGACTTTAGCTTGGCACACTCGTTGTGCTCAAGGTGCCAGTCTGGTTTTGCAGCCTTGTGTCAGGGTCGGTGAGGGGGAGGAACGGGGAGTCTCCAGGGGCAGAGGGGCAAGGCAAGCAGCCCTGCTTCCCCCTTCTTTCCTGCTGCTGACATGGCTGCCCATGCACTGCAGCCATAACAAGAGTCTCGGGAAGTCTGCAAAGGTTCAGCATCCTACTGTCACTCATCTTGTGTGACACAATGGAGGCGTTAATGCTGAGAAGGAGATTGACCTGGGAGCTATACAATGTTTGTTTTAAAATTATTTTTCTCTTGGATCTTTGGACCTATCTCACAACTACAATATAAAGCTACATCCAGAGAACCAAGATGAAGTCAGCAAAATATTATTTTTGTTAATCTTGCCAATTTGTCAATGTTCAGACCAGGCTTTAATACCATCTTCAAGCTGCTTTCTTCCTACTTCTGCTGCATTGTGCTGATGATGAGGACAGGAGTACCTGTCACTCCTTCAGAGGTAGCCTGGACTCTGATTTCTGTCCAACTACCTCCTCTTGCCTGGACTGCTCTCCAATTCCATGTCCCTTTATAGATTCCAGGACACTCTCTTGTCCCCGTCTCACTGTGTAACCGAGACCTGTTCCCACAGATTAATCTGGTGGAGGAGCTGCTTTTGCAGCTGTCTTATCCTGTATGACCTAAAAAAGCATTAAAGGTAAAAAACATGAAAGCAAAAATGCCTCGTTTGGAAGACGGTCATGCCAAGCTACAGGTTTCTTGCTCAGGCAGGTTCTCCTATTAAAGGCGGCTGGGTGGAGCATTAGCAGACTTGCAGGTTACTGTCATTTGTCTTACGAGGTGACCTGAGTCAACTGAGTGATCTACCTATCTGGGACAAACACCCACACAGCTACTTCCTCCTGCAGCATCTTTTGATGCTCTCATTGCAGCATAGATGACAAATACTTCTCCTAAGATGATGTTTGTTGCTTTATTCATCCCACGCATTAACCAGAATTTTTATATATTCCTGTGGATCCCTTGTTAAGTTGGTTGACTTGGGGCAGGGAGGAGGGTTGGAAATTAGACAGCATCCAGGTGTATTTAAATCAGAAGAAGTCTCTTGGGGATGTAAGAGAGAATTGTGGGAATGTATTGTAGGAGTTCTAAATGTCAGCTCAGCTGTTCTCACTTCTGCCATGTCCTTGCTCTGAAGTGATTAGCTCAGGACTTTTCTTACTTACTACCTAATTTTCACTCTCTGCATCTAGCTGCAGAGGTAAGTATGGGTTTAAAGGATGTGTCAGCATGAATACAGGGATGTGTCTGCCAGCCATCAGGTTATCTGAGTCTGAGTCAGAGGCCAGAAGCCAGGGCAGGACTGAAGCCAAGTCCTACCGTCGGTTGGTTCTCAGTCATAAGTAAATGATTTTTGAGAAAGAAGTAGATGTGGTTTCACATGTCTTCAAGGTTAAGGGGAAAAAAGTGTTTCATTTACTGCCCTTTACAGTGGAAAAGTCTTTCCTGCTCATTCCAAACAATCTCTTACTCTTTCCTCTTTTTAGCACATGTGATCGAAGAAACAACGAACCCTTCTTTTTCTCCTCCTCCCC
>NW_010334622.1:124060-146038 GCF_000700745.2 Antrostomus carolinensis | reverse complement strand
TGCAGGAACTTCACCAGACTGCCAGGACTTCACCAGACTGCCAGGACTTCATAAATGCTTTCATAAATGCTTCATAAATGCTTTTCATAAATGCTTCATTCTTGTTTTTTACATCCTACAGAAATTACTATAAATTGAAAAATTTAATATTAATGTATGGAAACACTTTTTGTCTGCCTCATTTTGTTCTGCTTGCATTCCTTTTTCTTCCTGTCAGTCTCCTTCATAAAGCATCTATTTCCTTATCTTGAGTTGTTGAGCTTTTTTTTTTCCCCTCGCATTTTGCTTTGAAAGATATTATGGAAATTTTCTGATGTCTCTAATTAAAAAGATCCTTGTTTTGTATTTACTGAAATAATGTACAAATAGTAACTAGTTCCACAGCAGTCAGTGGTAAAAGTCTTGTCAGCCAGAGCTATACAGAGAATCTGTAAAATAGCTGTCAGAAATAAATACATAGTGTAAGTTCAGCTGGGGAACAGGAGAGGTGTTTGTGCTTTCTCTAAAATCAGTTGAAGCTTATTTTGTAATTATAGTGGGGACAGGATTGGGCCTGAAGATCATAAAATGAGATCATTGCTATTATCTGTGAAATCTGCCATTAATCATATTCGAAGACGCATCAGTCCTTCTCTATTCTTTGCGCTGAAGACCTGTGCTGTGCAGGTGCCCACCACCAAGAGCTAGCCACAGTTCCCACCCCCCAACTGTTACCTGCAGCCTCACTAACTTGTTCTGCCGTTGTACTCAGAAGACCTGCCTCACGTGAATCAGAAAAACCATCTGGAAATGTTGTTTCATGATTCAGAGTACACTCTGGAAACGGAATAAACAGGAGCAAATCGACAGCGTGGCAGGAGAAGTGACATCAGTCCTCAGGGAAGGTGGCAGTGCTGTGACGAGCGCCTGCCTGGCATGTGGGTCTCCGGCCACCCAAGTTTTGGAAGATGTTTGGAACTTTCCAAGGCCTGTAATGAAACCAATGCTCAAAGCTTGCATGGTCTTTATCCACTGCCCTGCCTTACCTGACTGGGTGGCAGGATGCCCTTGCACAGGTTGGTATTCTGGGGTACAGATGTGCTGTTGCAAATACTCTCTGCAAGTGCCATTTCTTCTTGTGTATTTCTTCATGAGGATGGTTCAGAGTGTGAGCTCTCTGCTGATTTTCTGTTAAAGCCTATCTGTTAACAAGACACCTTTAGTAAAAATGGTAAAGCAGAAGTGTTTGGGTCTGTTAATAAGGTCACTGATACTTGAATGAAATTCACTCAAATGCAAAACCATCACAAGAGCAATGAATCTTTTAAGGCTTCTAAATAGGTCTTGAGCTCCATTTGCATACATCTTTATGGAAAATATGAAGTTCCATGCAATTACAAGCCACATTATGGAAACTGCACCTAAGTAAATGATATGTGAAAAATGGTACTGGTTGCCATATTCCAAAGTGTCTCCAATTTTAATCCAATCCAGATGTCTTAGATTCATGAAAAGTAATTTTGTATTTAGTTATATGAATAAATGCAACTTAATCATATTTGCATTTAAATAATTCAAACATTCAACAATCTTTGCTCCTCAACAGAAAAGCGATGCTGATTATTTACAGGTGGAGAACTGGGAAACTCCTTCTTAAATCAAAGGTAGACTTGGAGGTACCCTGAACAGCACGTGGATAACCTCTCCTCACAATCTTGTTTTTCATACTTAGAAAAAACTTCGACTGGAGTGATGTCTGAGAGTGCAATACAGGAATGGCCCTGATAGTTGAAATGCACATTTTATATAGGCCTTTACTTTTATTTTTTTTTTACCTCCCCTTTCTGGAAACAACCTGTGTAGCCTACCAAGTCCTTTCCTGTATTGGCTTTGGATGTAGCTTGGAGGCCCATCTGTGTTATCTCTTCATTTGATAGATCATAATGGGAGAATGTGCTGGGTAAAAAGTAAATTACTTCCAAGTGCTGTGTAGACTGTAGTTCATGAATTTGTTCTGCAGCAGAATAACAATTAACACCTATGAATACATACCATACTTAAATGAAAGAGCACAAAATCTATAAGAATACAAAAGCAAGATATATATTATTCTTATACTTTATATTTTGTTTTCAAGACTAGCTTCATGAACAGTTATAAATGCAGTGGAGGCTTATTAAAAAATATAAACCTGAAGTAAAATATATCAATCTGTCTACCTACTAATGCATGGGCAATATTTTCTAATTTTATGCTAAATGGTGTATATAATTGAATCCCTAAGCATCTTTAATATAGCCGTGGTAAGAAGTTCTGTTTAGCAGTTTTTCTGCCGCTGTTTTCAGTGTTAGTTGGGTGTGTTTTGTCAGTGATTCCATCTGGACTGCAGTTGAGGTGAAGTGTCACCATACAGTGAGTCAGAGCGCAGGTGGTTTCCTACCACTGCCATCTCTGCTCCAGTGGCAGGAGATGCTGAAGCTCTTGTGCCCGTTTCAGTTGTACTGTTTTCCCAGAAAACAAGTTTTTATGTTCCAGGAATGAATGAGTTAAAGGCAGCATTTGGATCAGTGTTGTGAAACTATATATTATCTATTGTGTTTCCTTGGCCTTAAGTGGATTCTAGCATGGGATGAATTAGGTTGGCTAGATATTTTCTGCTGACTGCGATATCCCTGTTGAGCAGCTTTCCCAGTACGAATATATTTGGCCCTTCTTTTTTTTCCCCACAAGCTATATCCCTGTATAAAAACAGCTTTATCTCTAAAGAGCAAATAACACCCAGTGCTCATAACAGATGCCAAGAAATGTTTCTGTTTTGATTTTTGAAAATAAAAATTCAACTGTGTTCAATAAAATTCAGAAGCCGTTTTCCTCTGTGGAAATTAAAGGAATCCAAGGAAGTCTAGGAAGATAGCGACCTTCCTAATTAAAGCGGTAGCAACTGCAGGAATCCGGTTTTTACAACCACCTCTATCTCACTGCGCTGAGAACAAAGCAGTCCTCCATTAATATTTTATTTTCTCTTTTCTTCCACTATAACAATGCTCTATGTTCTGTGAGAGCCCTGGAAAGACATGCAGAGCTATGTTAATTATGGTTTAAATAATTGACACTCTGATTGTGTTGTACTTTTAGAATTGTATGTGGCGTGTCACTGGTTCTACATATAATTACATCTATTCACTGCCATCATTTTTTCCCCACTTACATCACAGTATCCAGTGGTCTACATTGCAAAATCGTATGCAGTAACTAATAACGTCTTCACCAAATGACCTTTGTTTTTAAACACAGGGAGTATGTGTGGCAGTGGAGGTCTGATTGCCATCAGAGCTAATGCATGCATCCAGGAAGATCTATTATGAAGCAGTTAGTGTCAGGGGAGTTGGGAGTCTGCATCAGAAGCACACTCGGAGTCTAAAGAGTGGGTATTAGGAAATTTCCAGTGTGGTCTGATGGTAATTCCTTATTTAACATTGCATCTAGCTGTTCAGTTCCTGGGAACTTGGATAGTTATTATTTGCTGGTTTATAGATTTGTGCACTAACTACTGGGATTATTAAGTACGTCCAGCTATAGCACGTACAGTACCGTGCCAGAGCGTAAACAAGCTTTCAAGACTCATCTTCAGGTGTTGACTGAGTCATTGTGAAAGCTTGAGTGTATGTACATGTTTGGAGAGTGAGTAACCAGCTACTTCTTGGAGTACCTCGTTAGTCAACATGACTGTTGTACTGTCTTTTCCAGTTCAGTATTTGTCCAGTAAGCAATTAACTTGAAAATTAAGTCCTATCTCTTATGCTGCAGCCTTAATGAACTAAAAAAATACATATGGCTTCTTTGCTGACCTGCATCCTTAGGGGTGACTGCAGAGTGGGTGCATTTGCTCGGGAACACTGTGAGTGACTCCCTGCCAAAATGTACACACTTTGGAGTTGGTTTCTGTCTGCTTTGCTTGTTCCTTCTGCTGCTTGCAAATAACCTTCTGCCCAACTGGAACTGATAAGGGAGAGAGATTAGTGTTTGGAAAAGCTACAAGCACAAGTTCTCCTCAGGCAACCTGGGAGGTTTGCACTGATAACCACTCTGTACCAATTGCCCCTGTCCGTGTCCTTACTTCCCAGCAGGAGTGAGTTTTACCCCTCAGTGTAGCTGGGGAGTTCCACAACTTCATGCTTACTGTGGAATAAGGGTACGTGCAAAATAAGTTACTGCAAGGTGGCTGGTATGCTTATAAATCCACCTCTTGGCTTACACTGTAGCAACTTATCCAGAAGTTAGAACTTACAGAAACAAACCTTTACTCTTTTTATGTTTCGTGTCCTAGTAATGATTAACTGAAAATGGTAATGTGGAGAGGATCAGGAGAAACTGATTTTGGACCAGCAATGACTTTCGGGGGTCTGTTCAAAATAATTGTAAGGGAACTCAGTGAGGTCAGCGTGTACTTCAGAGTCTACTGGAATTTGAACTCTTTTAACAATGAGTGCCTGTTGTTCAATCGCTGTGAATGGGCAGAAGAATGATACTGTGTCAGTATCAGATACACCTTCAGTAAAATAGAGAACTGTTGGGTACTCCTAACAAAATATTTTTAAATTTTTAAACAGAAAAAAATTAAAAACACTTATATATGTGTCATATGTAAGACACATGGTGGTGAAGTCTTGGAAGTACTGCAGGATGGAAATCTTGGTAGTAGAAATAGCCTTTGTCATATTTAAAAACAAACAAACAAAAAAACCACACACACACACAAAACAAACAAACCCCCCCTGCTTCTTCCTATTATTTGGCCTGGGAGATTATTCAAAATGTAGGAAAATCAGGAATTGTAATCATTCATGTGGAGCAATAACACACTGAATGCTATAGGGATTAAGAAGTTCTTTGTGACAGAGAAGGCTGGAAGCAGCTATCCAGAAGTACTTTGGAAGGTGGATCTTGCATGATATTGGGCTAGATACATGATACATCCCAGAAACCTGAAAATTTTACCAGATGAGAGAAGAGCAATGGAAAAGAAAGGCATTCTCTAGAAATGTCAGATGGGATTTTCAGAAGTATTTAGCAATTGTCTGTGTCTGGCCCAGCTCGGAAAGCTGTCCCTGTTTAGGACATCACTTGAACATGTGGTTCTGTGCTGCTGATGCTGGCGGAGCAGAAGCGTTACACGAAGCTGAGCATCCCACATATGGATGGGCTGAGGAATGTGCGGAAATGCTTTGTCTGAATTAAGGATCCTGTTTAGAGGTTTCCATGCATTGGCAGAGGTTGAAAAGGTTCATCTTGAAAATAAGGAATGTAACTTGTTACACTGATTTTTGTGTGTTTGTTTTCAAAGTAGTGCTAGTCGTAGTAGCAATTGTTGAATATGAAAGGAGCTCACATACAAAATACTGTCCTTATTTTCCTACATGGTGTTAGAGTGCAGGAAGTTTTCTCTGAAAAATGCTTTGTGTAGGTTGACACTTAGGAAAGCGATGAATGCTTTTAATTAACACAGACAATTGTGTGGAGACACAAGAGAAATTACACTAGCATGTATTTTAGAAGTTTAGTACACATGGTTTGAAATTTTAGAATGAGAACTTGACAGAGCTTTCTCATATCAAAAATCAATGTGAAACTGCACAAAAAAAAAATCTTGCTTGCATATCAGGGATTAGGATAAGTCTTGTTTTCATCTTGTTTTCCCTTATTCCTTGATGTCATTACCAAAACACGTATTTCACTGCATTAGAAAATGTAATTTCAGTCAACTGATACCTGAATCAGTTCTGGGATATATGTAATTACCTGAGATGTTGAACAGAGAGAATTGATTTCAAATATATATTTTTGGATTACAGTGAAGGGATCAAGTAGGAGCCTAACTCTTATGTCGGATGATTGAATTTGACCTGCTGTTCTACTAGAACAGAATCCTGTAGGATTGTACCTGTGACATATAACTGCTATCTCTGTATATTAATTTTGTCCCATTAAGGAGAGCTGGGTGGGAAAGTGGTGAATTGGTAACAATCAATATTTATGACACACATAAAGGCATTATCAGAAATTTGTGAGAAGCTTTGTGAAAGCTATATGCTTTCCCATCTTTTGTACTTGTAGATAATAACTCTTAGTACCTGATCCGAGTATAGCACAGAACATGGGAGGAACTTACTGCTCGCTGACTGCTCACACGCTGAGAACTCCCGATCCGCTTCGTGTCCTGGCTGGCTTTCCTGGGGAGCTGGCCTCAGTTGTCACATCATTGCAGTGTGTCACGGTTCTTGCCTCTGGCGTATTTGCCATTGATACTTGCCAGTGTTTCTTTGAAAAGATAGTCACAGAATCTATGAAATATTCTATATGGTTTAATTTTTGTTTTACTCACTATTTATTATTTTCTGGAACAGAGGCTGTTTGAGACCTAAATCTGAGCCAATCTAACTCATACTCCAGGCTGGGCTTTGCTGTGCAATGGAGGTTGAAGGCTGCTGCAGAAAAGGTGAATTCAGATCACAAATCCATGTGGTTAGAACTTAAAAGCTTCAAAGCTTTCATTTCTTTTAAATCTGGTTTCCCAAGGAAATGGTATACTTTTTTTGTATATATGTTTTCCGTTACTAATTTTTGAACCATTTTGCTCATTACATTTGGCAGAAAAATGAAGTCTATAATATTAAGTTTCATAAAAATAGGTGGCCCAGCAGCAGGGAAAGATCCTTCTAATGCCTTTGCTCCAGAGAGGTGACAGTGTGAGCGTACCTCTTCTAGGCAGCAGAGATTTTGGAGAAAAAATGATGGAAATAAGAGCTAGTGGGCAGAGAGGTACGTGCTGTGGAAATCAGGTTATGAAATAATTCCATAAAGAGCAAAACTCTGTTAATGAAAAAATTGAACTTGTTGGGCAGAAGTATAGTTGTACGTGCCACCTTTCTGTAGGACCTGAGAAATTTTATATGTGGTAGGATCTCATTCTCATAGATATTTCTGTATTCAAATTATACTTGAAAATAGTTCAGACCTGACAGTCTGGACATGTGAACTCGTAGTTCTCTACCACTAGTGTGCACCTGTGTATTTACATATGCATCCAGTGCTTATATTGGAATGTTTGTATATTTTACATGTTTCACACTAATATTTTATGAGCATGGTTTCTTATTTGCTGCACATCTCAAATCTGTAAATGTATTATAAATATGATCTGTCTGGATCCAATATTGTCATCTTTTAGTGGAACAAACTTCCCTTTCTGCTCTCCACTCTTCCTACATCCTCTCCAGCCTAGATAACACCCGTCAGGATTCACAAAGTATATGAGCAGCGAAGTCCTCTCCAGAATGACCAGTTGATCACAAATGTTCTTTGATGTGTCTTTAGTACTTGGCGTTTTCAGGAGGGACTAATGATGCAGCGATACCCTGGGCTGTGGATGTTTGAAAGAGGCATGATCTTTATTCAGTGCATAACCTCCATTCTGGGAAAATCCGGCTTCTATCAAGGACAGGTCTTTGGGTTGCAGAATATATGTGGCTGAGTAGTTGCTTTTAAGCATTTTTGAGTGTGTGTATGATCTGATTATGAAATAGTGGTCTTATTCAGAATGCAGCATCCACTGTGGATGTTTCCTTCCCATATGTTCATATCAGTTAATACTTTGAAGCTAATTTTCCACCCAAATCTTTCTGTATAGTTCTAATCAGAGGAACACTGAATTTCCTGAGTTTCGTTAAAGTTCAAATGAGTAACTGGTGAGCTCTCATTTGCTAGTCTTAAATGGAAAACCTTCTAGGCCAGCTTGGTATCTTTGCAAGTCCTGAAAATGTTTTTCTGTTCACTCAAATGTACGTTTCAGCATTTATTGTGAACATACAAACATTTTCTAGTTATATTGTTTTAATGGAGGAGCAGCCATGAGTGATGTAATTCTACATTGTCATTTTCTATGCAGCTGTTGCAAAATTAAAAAGCTGTCAAGTTACAAATGGCTTCATATGAAGCAATACACAGCATGGAATTTCCTGCTGGTGGTTAAAATAATACAATTGCTTTTAACAGATGAAAACAGTTAAAGAGTCTAAAGCAGGTCCCTATTTAAAAAAGAAAACCCTTTCTTCTGAAGGTATCCTTTAAAAACATTTGCTTGAAAACAAGAGAAAAACAATCTCGGCATAGAGTATTTTTATTCTTTTGGGGTTTTGGCATACAACACAGATCAAGAAGAATAATCACAGTGGCAGGTAAGGAACCAGTGACAGAAAAGCTTTATTTGAGCACAATTCACCAGCCGTACATCTTAGTTTATTCTTGTATCCATCTGCAGAGTAAAACAGCCATATGCTCAGAGACATCATTGTCTTTTCTCTTTTTTTTTTTTTTCTCCCCTGCACCAAAAAGAAAAGTCATTAGGTTTGACAAGAACGGTACATTTCGTAGTAATTACAAGGGAGCACAAAACAAAATGAGGCCGGTTTCACAGTGTCCGTGCATGTCCTAATGCACCAAAGAATGTTTTTACATTCTGTTAGAGGAAAACTGATTAATTGGTTCTTTGTAACTCCAAATTGAAATCACAGTGTAACCTGGTTGTGCTCAGCACGGGAAGCCTTTGGGGATGCCGAAGTTTGGACAGGAGTCTGGGACGTGGCGGAGTCCCAGAACTATTGTGTTCAGTGAGCTGTGAAAAGTCATTCAGAAGAGAAACACTCAGCATCCTTTATTTATTTGCATTGAAATATTTATCTGTGATGTGAGGCATTCATAATAGATTGTCAATCTCTTGTGCCTTGTGATGAATCTGGCTGTCTTGCATTGAATTCTAAGTATTTCCTTCTGTGAATAATTTCATAATTGTCGCATTTCCAACCCGTGAATGTTCCTTGACCTTTGGATCCAAATTATCTTTTTGTTTTTTTCCTTCCCCAGGAAGGGGAATATCAAACCTTTAATTTTCTGTTTAAAAAAAACAACTAACCTACCTAAATTATTAACTTTTGAACTTAGAGATTAAAACTCAATCAACCTTAAAATTCATGTCTTGCTGCTCTTTCCTGATAATTGAAGGAAATTATTTATGTAGCATAGATTAATATTGTTTCATGTTCTACCTGACATTCCAGATTAAAGTATGACTTTGAAATAGAGATGAGTTGGGACTGAAATGCCCTATACAACCACACTAGTACTTGGAAAGCAATATGTCAGGTTCTCAGTACCAAAGCTCACAAAGGAAGACGATTTTCACTTCCATCTTGTTACATACTGGGTGGAATGGAGAGAGAAATGAGTTTTGAAGACAAAAAAAAAATATTAGAGAATAAGAACAATGGCATGATGCCAATGAGCACTGTGCATCCTTGATCCTTAGTGCTGAATTGCCTGGGGAGGGATGCCACAGAAGCCCTGTTTTCAGTAGAAGGATGGAAAAGTCTCTTTTTCAGCTGTATCTAACACCATCGTAGCCTCCTTTGAGCTATACACTGATACAGAAGAAGGCTCTGTGTTTTTTCACCATTCTGGGACAAGCAAACTCCCAAATAACATTGAGAGTAGCACTGAGCATTTCTGGCATAACTACGGGCCATTTTCTGAAGAGAAGGAGGCTATTCTGGTCCACCAGCACAGGAGGGTTTCTTCTGGGGTTTTTGAGTGAGCTTCTCTCAGCATTTTTTCCCCTTTTCCTCTCTCAAAAAAAAGTTTTTTTTTTTTTTTTTTTTTTTTCCTTTCATCACAGATTGAAAAAGGAGCTTGAAGGCAGTTTAAAGGAGGTTGAACGGTGCTAACCCAGAACACAAAGGGTGGAGGTGTATCTGTTCACTGCTGGCATGCAGCCATCATGGTTATCAGCTTAATAGCATAACTTAACAGGAAAAATTACACTCCTGACCTTCTGCTCCAACAGCACAAGCTTCTATCACTTGAGCTAAAGGAGAATCTCCATTAGGAGTTGCTCACTGTCACAGGGCACGTAGCCCTCTCTTGGGCCAACCACTTATAATGACAAGATATCATAAACACTTGAACAGCTCTGGTTTTGTCCAGTAGAGGGAAGCGGATAGACACAAACACTAACTCAATATGTTAGAGAGAGATATCATCAACATATTAACCGCATCATGCATGATTGGCAAGAGGCAGAACGATTGCAGGAGAACCTAGCCTTTCTCACCGCTGCCAAAGCCTCTGTATTGACTAAGGATCATTTCCACTAGAATTGCTGCTTCTTGCACCGTCACCATTCTTAGAATTGCAGAGCTGCCAGGAAAGAGTAATCTGGATCACAAACCAATCTATTTGTTGCTGAAAATAACATTGGTGTGTTATGAGCGTTGCTCATTAAGTTCAGTTTTTTTAAATTAGGTTCTTGAAGGAAAAGAACTATTGAAAATATACCTTTAAATGAGAGCTGGCAATAAGTTCCACTTCAAAAATAGGTGCCTTTTGCCTTGGAAATAGGAATGGAATAGGAAATTGGGTACTGCCACAGAACTCTTCCAAAGTGAGAACTCCAAAGCATTTGGATGCTGGATTTCTACTTTAGTGTCGATCAGTATTTCTTGGGTAACATGATAAAAGCAAAATATTTCAGAACTAGCTCATATGTAGACCACTGTTTACTTCTTTGCACTAGCCCAGAGACTGTTCCCTTGGGGAGAAAGACAGTTACTGAACTTAGAATTGCGCCTTGTCAGCTTTAGCTGTGCAGGTACTACCTATCCAGAAGAGAAGGAAAGTATTTGTCTGTTTTGGAGTCATGTGTTTGGATTATGAGTCCTTTTTTAAGAGGGTCTTAAAGGCCAAGATGTACCATTAACTAGCGATAATCACACTGCTGTACCATGGAAGCATGACCAACCATATCAAATGTTCCCAAGCAGGCTGACAGGCAATTGTCAGCCTGAGCTTTCTTTGTCCCTTAAAGCAGCCCTCTCTTTCTCTTTTAATGCCAGATGATTCTCCAAAAGGTCCACCAGCTCCTTTCCTTTCCACTGGGTTAGTTGCAGTGTCCAAATTTTAAAGAATGCCAACTGGCTTGCAACCAGCTGTTTATAGAGCAGCTCCTGTTCCAGAGCCATTTTTCCCTCACCAACTTTGGCTGTGTCTCATCTTCATCCCTTTCTGTACAGAACTCTGAAGTCCCTGTAGAGGTTTCATAACATCCTGAAGCCTTCATCAAATGGTAAATTGGTATTCTGTTAGGCTGTCAAAAAGGATTAGAAGGAGGGATCTATTCTTCTTCTTATTCTCATTCTTTAATGACAAGCTACATTGCCAGCCTGTCCACTAAATCATGTTAGGCAAGGACTAATTTACCTCTTCATACCGAAGTAGAGAGGAACCGGGGGGGGGAAATCTTCCACTTAGGACATGCATTGAGAATTCAGATAATTCCTGTGCTACTGTAATTTTATTTTAAGAGTTAGCATTTTATTAGCATGAAAGTGTGTATTACCCTTGACTGCATTTTTCTTTTGTTTTGGATGTACACCCATTTTAAGTCATTGTGAAGCTTTAAAACAATCCGTGTTTGAGAATTCATAAAAATCACGAAGAGTTAAGGTTTTGGCACATGTATTTTTGTAGAGAAATTTTTCAGCTGGTTCTAGGAGAATCTTATTCACATCCAGGAATAATCTCTTTCATGCTCTCAAAAGGAGTCTGAGTTTAGCTGGAAACTAAAGGTGCTGTTTACCGGCGCTATTTTTGCCTTGACACCTATGTGTAGATCTCACATTGCAGCTGGTATCACTGCTCATGGGTGTAAACATGAAGACTGACATACACATTCTCTAAGACAAAGTCCTTAGAGAAGGAAGAAATGTGTATTGTCATGTTAGAAACCGGATTCTGAACCCAGTGCTGTTTGAGTGGGGACTACTTCCCTGTGTCTAGGGGCGTGAACAGCCTTCCAAGGAAAAAGGGGGCCTAGACACAGGCCTTGAAAAGAGGGAAGGGGAAAAAATAGAATATCCACAACTGGCTTGAGTCCCCAAAAATTCACCTTCTGTGCCTCCCACTTCCATGTTTGGAGTGCTGGCAGAATGACGGTGTTAATGCAGCTGCTCTTAGGTTGCCAGTGTGATGGTACGTACAGTGACGGGACAGATGAGGTTAATTGTGAGAACACGATTGGCACATGTAACCCAGGAGCAGGCAGTGGTGGTTGTGCTGCTCACGTACCCAGCCCAGAGAGTTCCATGAGTGTTAATGCTGTGCTGCATCCTGCAAGACCAGAATGAATGCCACACATTTCCAAGTATAAGAAATTCTGCATAAATAGGACATTCAATTATTTATGAATAGACTCTAAGTCAGTGATTAATTAGCATTTTAAATACGGTTGATTAACACATTAACCCTATTTTATGAACACTCTTTTCAAAGATACATATTACATGTGCTTCCATTTGATTTTCACATTTCTGATGTCTTTCATCTGTTAGATTACTGTGTCCTATAAGACTTTCTAGAACGTTTAATTATTTACTTTACAAATGCAGGATGTTATAATGATATTTGTAAAGAAAAAGCTAGGATAATGAATATACAATACAGTATTAGCAGCTTCCCCAACTGTTGACAGGAGGTTAGGGGGGTATGGGTGGAGGAAGAAAGAAAATCAAAACAAGATAATAATGTTGCACTGGATATATACAAGTGAATATGCAATAAGCATTGGGAATAGTGTACAAAAGCAATAACGTAATTTACCATTCTGTATGAAAGAACTATGTGAGGTGCTTTTGTCTGTATTGAAGGTTATATTTGGAAGCCTTCACTGGAAAGCAGAATATAACCTAGAAACTGTTTGCATTATCAGTTACAGAAGAAAACATTTACTCGTTTAATAATCAGTTATTTATTTCTATTATTAATTATTCATCCATCTCTCAGCGATTACTAGCATACTAGCTGCTATTGTACCAAGGGCTGGGATTTACCTGCCAGACCTAACAATGAAGAGAAGTTTCTGATATACAAACATATTTAGACTTTACAAATAGAAAAGAAAGGAGGGAAAACCATCCTACATCAGTACCTCAGTTAATTTTACACTGTTTTTTTTTTGTGTAGATTGATCAAGTGCTGGACTTGCCTAATAACCTAAGATAGCGCTTTCCTGGCCAGCAAGCTACATACTGTTCTCATGTAACAAAGTGCAATGATGCTGGGAGTGAAACTGTCAGAATTGGCCTTTTTTCAGAGGTCTCATTACGCACTGAATGCTGAAGACATGGAGCCTTCAGAGCTCTTAGCATCTCATAAGGGTCCGTATTTAAAGGACGCACCCGCGCCTCTGCAGTGGGTACAACAAGCTCTGTTCTTACATGAAGGCATAGGCTTGAGTATTTTGTGTAATAGGCTCTGTCCCCATTTCTGCAAAAGGGTATCACAACTGGCAGTGTTAGAGTTGGCTGTTTCCCCCCTGCCTTGTGAAGGGAAGAAAGCCCTGCAAAGATCACTGTGCTTGGAATTTTCCAAAGTGAAGCTGTGTGTAAAACAAAAATGGGTGAAATGTACGGTACTGAAAATCAGTCAGCTGGCTTTTCAGCTGAAAAATGGCTTATTAGCAGGGAAATCGTTAAGGTACAATATAGATTTATGGACCAAGTTAATTGAAAAAGGACGATTCTTACCTGTCTTAATCAGTGAGATTATTTGTGCAGTGTGAGGAGCACTTTGTCTGCAGCATACTTGTATACAGAAGCAAGCTGACTGTTAATGTAACTGTCTTGCTACTCAAATCTAAGGGCCTGATTCTTCTCCAGAAATTCCTCCTTTTCAGTGGTGTGATTTTGCCATCAAAACTATCCCTGACCTTCCAAGTATTGTCTTTTCTACCTGAAAAAAAACACAGATACTTAAATTTTTAATTTTCTTACTTCTGCTTTAGGCCTGGAAATACAGGCTAAACTATTTCATTTTTTGACTGTAAGCTTATGACCATGGAGGCAGCCACACCAAAGTGAAGGTCCATATCTCTAAAAGCTGGGAAGTGGAGTATCTGGACAAGGTGCCTATGTTCCATGCTGTAGGGGACTGTATGCAAGGGTATGTGATTACCATATATCAGGAGACTTGTGGAGCAAGTTCAGTGAAGTCATTATGATGATATCATTGCTGGTAGCTGTTACTTTGCATTACTAGTGGCCATTACTGTAATCTAAATGGACATTGGGAGGAGATTATGGTGAAAGGTGCTAATGGCTTGCACATTAGAGGTCATTAACATATAAGCACCCAGGATGAAAGTCTATGTATAAAGAGTTAAATAAATTGTGCAGCAGCTTCCCCCTGGGAGTCGTTAAAGGTATTATGCAAGTTTAAGTACTCTTCTTTGTCTGGGCTATTAGACCTTTCAAACTAGGAGGTCTAAAGGAAGAGCTTCTGAGTAGTGCTTTTCCCAGGTGTAAAATCAAGCCTGTGGGCTGGGGCTGAGGGGTGGTGGGTAAGAGTGAAAAATAATGTATGATTTAAGCAGGTAAATCTGACAGATTTCTCAAATGCTGGAGGAAAAAACACCTAAGTGTGCAGGTTTTGTGTGCAAGGAAAGAAGGTGCATCTTTTAGGACTACACTTTGGAATACAATCAAATTACCCACCTCATGGTGAGCTGAAAGGTTTGCTGTATTATTGCAATGTTTTGTTTCACTGTCTTTATATATATATATAAAATCTAGTAGATTAGCAATATGCAGAGTGCAAGTACTCTAGCAATGTGAGTATCCACTGTCAAAGATTTTCCCGTGCTATTAATGTAAAGCATCAGGCATGGCCAAAAGCCTACTCTTTTCAGTCCCTGGCTTCAGTAAATAATAGAAGACAATAAATAGAAAAGGGAAATAAATTCTTCCTCTCAGCTGAGGCTCTCTTTGCAGAGATGGTGTGTTTTCTTCCTCTAGTATACCTCCAGAGCCGATAGTAAAAGTAATTCACAATTTCAGCTATCCCACAAGGCAGCAACCCAGCTCTGCTGTGGGAAGGATCCCTGCTTGTTAACAGCAACTCTCTATAGGTTGGAGTTTATTGTCAGGCTTTTCCATTCAAGGGCAACCAAGAGATACATGCCACAGCTGTGGCATCTCTTACAGTATCTAATCAAACAAAAGTAAACTAAAAGTAGCGGATTTTGTATTAATGAGTCTCTCTTGAATTATCTGATTTAAGGTATATGGCTGAGTCAAATCTATTTGCAGAAAGTTTTGCAAGACTTATGTTTGTACAAAAGTCCCTCTACCAGAAGATAAATCATTATTAAAGATAAGCCATTGTAACCAAAATAGAAACCAAAGAGTGAGAGGTGGTAGAGTGGTAAAATAGAGCACTGTAGTTAGGGGTAAGAAATAGATTGCATTTTTTTGAACTACAGTTAGGCATCTTTTCAAATACCTACCACAAATATCCAGGAATCCTGGTCCCAAGTCCTCCATACAAGTCTCGGGGTACGTAGCCAGAGAATGACCAGCTCCAGTCTTGCCCAAGGGACTAGGTTTCCCTCCCAAGGTAGGATGAGCCCACAAGCTTGTTTACACCGAGTCTTACGCTGAAATGAAATCAGGATGTTACTGAAGTGCACACATCAGCCCAGTAAGGTTTATCTCCCAGTTTAGGTATAAACTTAAATGCTTTAATGCAACTGTGTGACTAAGGTTGGACTAGAGAGGAAGAGGACGGCATGAGAATGTTTCCACAGATGTTTTATTGAGGGTTCATAATAGCAAAAGAGAAATAATTTGGGTTTTGTCCTACAATATCTTTAGTCTTCAAAGGCTGCAAATCCTGTAATTAATTGGCAGGTAGGAAACAGGCTGTACAGAAGTTAATTCATTCACTAGGGACTCCAATCGCTGTGCCTGTGCCCTCAGCGCCCGTTACAGTCCTGATCCAAAGTCGGTTGAAGCCAATCGATCAGGCCCTAATTGCACACTGATTAGTATCGCTGTGCTTGGCAGCATAGTAAATCTTTAAGAATGAGGAGCCACTGTGTTTTTTGGAGTAGTTCTTTTCACCATTATGTATGACTGATAACTTGCAGTGGGATTTAAACACAAATATCATATTATTGAGAAACAACACTATGTGTAATTGTTGCCAAGATAATAGATGAAACAGCTCAACTTCCATTGGAAAAGTTTCAAAGGTTGAAAAGTTTCAGACAGGCATTTTTTGCAGGAGTAATGAAAGGATCAGCATGTACTTCCCCCAAAGGCTTTCATTTTTCATTTTTATCCTTAAGAGAAGCCAGTGGCACTTCCTGGGTATTGTCATTGACTAAGGCACAAAAGAAGGAGGAAAAAAGAAACAATTGATAAGGAAAAAAAAAGAAAGAAAAAGTGAATCAAAACATGACTTCTTGTTTTCAAGAAGAAGGGCCAACTTTTACTTTATAGTAACAGCTTTGAGATCAGCAGCTGTGGGATTACATGGCAGAGGTTTGTAAAAAAAATCAATAACTGCTGCTGTTTGGAGAGAGGGAAAGAAAGGACAGCTAACTAGACCAGATTGTAACAGTTCTGCAAGCAGTCACAATGCTCACCTTACAACAGCGCAGCCCTGCAAATTATTAAATAATAAATCACAAAGTCGAACAGTCTTGGGTGGACAGAATGCGTTTGACTGTAAAGCAGACAGAGGCCTATGAATTATTCACATCTCAAGCAAAGATAAAACAAGCAGAGAAGAAATGAGAAGAATTCTTCCAAACAGGTTCTCCTGTACTGAAATATACCTTTTGATTACTGATACATATTTGGGGATTCAACCGGTCAAAGTCATGCCAGAACTAAGAAGAAGGAGACAACTGCAACCTAGGTTTAGTGCTATGGGAAAATCCTGGCGTTAATAAGTAACTTCAGAAGTAATGTGCCTGTGAAATGGCATTTTGCAACATTAGTATGTTAGCAATTAACGAGGGAAAAGTGGATCTTGGAGAATAATTGTCATAGAAGTGTCAAGATCTGAACTATTTATCTTTAATTTAGTGAGTTAAAACTTTTTAAGAGCTTATTTTAATCAGAACAGCAAGCTGAAAGCTGAAAACCTGCTTATGAAAATGGTCAGAATCTTGTGTTTTGATAATTTTCAGCAACTGACTTAGCTGAAATGGGAGGAAAAGAGTTAAAGCTGATCTTCGATATAAAGACAAGAAAGAAAAGCAGAATTCTCCATTCTGGACTGTGGGTTTTTATTAGTGGCTTATAACATTTAGGTTATTTGAACATAGCTAATGTCTATGACTTACAGAGGAAGCAAAATCAATCAAAGCACTCATTTTCCTTTGAAGTTGTGTTTGTCTTTTTTTTTTCCTCCCTAGCAGAATTTCAGGCTTACTACACTGATGCACTGTTATAGCAGAAGAAAATATGTATGGCCAAATCCTGCTAACACCAACTGAGGCCAGAGCATAGCACTCTTGGAGCTGTACTCATGACTTGACTCCAGAATCTGATCCATTCCATGTTCCTAGAGAGATAAATGGTTTAAATGGGGCTTTACCCCAACAGATCTGCATGGTTTAAATGATGAGCTTTGTTTGAAACTCACTCTCTTAAATTTAGATTTCTAGACAGTAGTGACACGTTCTTTATGATGAGTGGTATGATTTCATGAAGGATGGAAACATTCTGCTCATGAGCCTGATGCTGTCTGAAGCTGTAGAAAACCACCTCTCCTTCCTTCTTTGCTCCTTGAAGACCAAGTGTGTGAACAAACCTACTTGTGGGAACCTTTCCCATGACTGACTTTGTGTTACTGCATTTAGGAGCAGTGGCAAAGTTGGTGTGCTGCATCTTTCAATCTGTTTGGGTGCTACTGAAAGATTGAATTTTGTAACAGGAGAGTGCAATGAAGAGAAAAAGGGCGGAGGACCTAACTCGAGGGAAGACGTAAGTAATCCTGCTGCAGGCCCCTGTGCGAGCACACTGGAGTCCCACTGACTGGCACGTTCCAGTAACTGGAAGCAAATGCGCTGGGTTTTCTCAGCTCTTCCAGTGCCTGGGCCTGTGAGAGTTTTCCATGGACATGTGGCCTGATAAGGAACAGAGTTGCTTTACTAGCGTAGCTGCCGCAAGCTGCAAGCGCGGATGAGAAGCAGCACCCGCCAGCTCCTGAGGACGGGCAGTCTGGTTCAGGGTACCAAGGTGGGCCCTCCATCCCCACACCTCCTCCACAGTCAGTCCCCTCGTGCCTCTTTATTCCCAGCCTAGAGTCGGTCCTTTCATCTGGAATATGTAGAATTGTTCAGGTCAGTCTTCCCAGTCTCCTGATTTCCTGCACTCCAGGCAAATCAATATTGACCTGCCCATGCCCCAGCAAAAGCTGTGTCCAAACCTTGCTCCTTGCCTTCCAGCCCCATAGCTCCCCCAGCTTTTCTCTGCAGTCAGCTCTGAGCCTTCTCATCTCGTTCCCAGCTGCCTTCACTTGTCAACCAAGTGTCCTCTTGTGCCAGCGTGTGTTTCCCTGAGCTAGGGGGTTACCAAGCCAGCTATGAGTTGATTTTCACAGAGAGTGCAATAAGACTATGGAACAAGATTGAAATGTTGTAATTAAAAAGAGTTTTGGGAAGGATTCAAATGATAATGGTAATACAGGGGTATTCTCAGGGATACACAGCAGAGCTTCAAAGGTGCAGACAAGAGGCTTCAACTTGATAAAAACAAATCTAAAACTGTGAATAAATGCAACTTGAAAGGTAGATAGCCAATATAGCCAGCTGTGAGAAGGCGTCACTGCAGAGCTTTGTGTAGCCTGCAGGAGAGAGGTGAGTTGAAATGAGAAACTTCAGTGACTGAGATAAAGGGAGACCTGAAGCAGTTGTAGCTACAGAGCTGGCAACTTTTTTTAGGTATTTTCAACAGTGCAGGACACGCCACATCCCACTGAAGGGTGCTGATGCATCTGTAGGGCAACAGGAAATTAACTTTGGTGAATTTCACTGGGTTCCAGTTGTAGAAATGAGCTTGTAGTTTTTGTATTAAAATTGCAGTTCTTACAGAGTCCTGAACAACAGATGGTCAATGAAAAGCATAAGACTGACCAAAGGATGTACTGCACTAGTAATGTCTGCATATTTCAGGTGGACAACTGATTAGTAGCAACTAAAGTTGATCAAGTTTCTATACGAGAGGCAGCGTAAATACAACCTGTAGTTACCAGCTTTTTACTCAGAGCCTGCCATGGCAGCAGGAAGCTTCAGCCTGACTTTAAGTTACTTAATTAGGTTTGCCAAGAATCAGAATCCAGACTTGGAAAATTGACACAGAAGTTGGCAATAGCAGTGGGTTTTTTTTCTTCTGTAGTACTTAGGAGAGAAAGATGCTCCATTTCTTTCGCAGAAGTCAAATTAAAAATGAGTTCCTAATTGGCCCTTCCATTGAGATGTGCTGGTGTTACTGGTGCATAGGCCAGGCTTGCACAAACCTGACATGTGTGTTTTGCTCTATATGTTCAATATTAAAGCATGTTAAAAACCCATCTTCTGGAATATACTGTGTTAAGATTTTGGCAGCAGAAGGTTGTTTTAACTGTTGCTTTTTTTTTTTTTTTTTTTTGCTAAACAATAAATCAAAAGAATGTGACCAAAGGTATTTTATACTTAAAAATATTTTTAAAAGCTTTTAGTTATAGCATCAGGTGTCTGTGATACACGTGTGCACCTTTGTTTAGGAGTATGTATCGCTGTTGCTTCCCTTGCCTCCTGGTTTAATTGAATGTTGTCGGTAGATATTAGGGTATTATGCAGAGAAGGTACCAGCAGTGTAAGCTGAAGAAGGAACTGCCTGATAAAGAAAAGATAAAACTTGTTTTAAAATGTTTCATTTTATCCTTAAAAAAAACCACCTGCATAATGTGCTCTGGTGAGTACTATCAATTAAAGAGTTGTGAAGTAGATTAGAAGATTATTTATAATACTGTTATGTAATGGCTTAGATGGACTGTACTGGAGAAATTAACATGACAGAGGGATGGAAATCATATTAGAATTTGGACTTACTTGAAAGTCGATGAAATTATATTAAAAAAATACCATTCAGAATAAACACTAATGACATGCCTTTTTATTGATGTTTAATTCAGAAAAGAAGTTAATGCATGCCTTGAAAAGCAAAGGAGGACTGCTTTATGCTTAATAATTTGCTTAAACTGAATTTCATACAGAAAATTAATTTGCTTTTAACAACTAGATGACTTTCTAGAAGGGAAAAAAGTTACAGTATTAGCTTCTATTTCTGAATATCAGTGCTCTTCAGTGTGTTTCAGTACTAAGAACTGTTTGGATGAATACATTTAGGAACTTTTGGGGTGAACACAGTATTTTTTTTCCCCCCTTGGTTTTTGGAAACGCAGTTTACTCCTGACCATCCTAAGAAGGGCAAAGGCCATTTGAGCTGTGTACATGGCCATGGTATTGAAAGGGTTGGCAGAGATCCCACAACCCTCGTTGTAATCCTCGAAGTCCAGTGTTCACCTTAGTGTACTATCCAAAGCTATGCAACTTAATAAATGGAAGGTTTTCAGAGTGCTCACTTAGCCAAAATCATGATTAGATTCTGTTGCCAAATGAAGTCAAGTATTCTTTGGTGATTTTATACACACGCGCACACACACGCATATACGTTGCTCATGCATCCATGTGAAGCTCTCCTGCACCATGGCTACCTGCTTCACTGCAAAGAGGAGGGAATTGGAGAAGTATGAGAAATTCTCCAGCTTAATCTGGTAGCTGTAAGTAAAGTTGAAAGATCTGAACTCAGATACAGGAGGAGTGAAGAATAAATAAAAGGGGAAAATAAAATAATTCTCTGCCAGCTAAGGTTGTCTAGTTTTTACCACTTCGGAAACGATATTGTTTTCTTTTGGTGAATAAGGGTATCTGTATTGTTCTTGGGAACTTTGCTTTGCTAGCACCTCTACTGCTGCTTTCTTCAAAGCAAAGAGCCCCTTACGCAGCTGCTGGAGCCTGGGCACATACTCACTTGCTTAAGGTCAGGCCGGGCATTTTGGTTGAGTCAGAGCAAAGCATTTTACTTCTTTTGAGGAGTTACATAGCTCTTGCTTGATCTTTCCTTTTAATTTAGATCTATGCTTTAATGTGAACAAGTTACCTTGGAACTGTCAATTTTTTGTCTGAGTCAGGCATTTTAGCAATTGTTATATATGCTTTCTTCCCTTGTTTGCCTGTGGACTCATACCATTTGCTCTGTTTTACTCAACTTCGTTAGTAATTTGTCTTCTCCAAAACCTGTGGGTTTTTTTTTTTTTTTTGTCATCTATTAATTGTTAAAGTTATCCACTTTTGTATGTAAACTGTTAAAACTGGATTTCTGATATGAAAATCAAAGTGTCTAGCAACACCTAAGTGTATAATACTGAGCTTTTTTAAAATAGGAAATATTTTATAATAATGAACCTGAAAGAGTCCTGTCAGGGGGTTTGCTAGATAATCCCTTGCAGTTGAGAGTAATGAGTTTATCTTGTTTGTGGTCTATAATTAAAGTGTGGTTGGTTTTCTGAGCACTGAATCATTCTACAGATTTGAAGCATTTTCCATTCAAATAATTTCCTTGCACAGCTTTATCCAAAACACTGTCTTGTTGAAAGACACTTCACATTGACCTCAGTGCTTTGGACTTGGAGTCATAATGTGCTGCTTAGTGCCAGCTCCTTGTCAAACAGTATGCAGAGGGATAGTCTTTTTGAATCCATTGTCTTTAATTCTCAATTTGTCTTTAATTATCAAAATGAACCAAAATATAGGTGCTTGCCATTCATGACTACGATTTGAGAGAACTGCTAAGTAATTTGACATGAAAGCAGTTATAGAAACTGGCTCACATATTTATTTGAATCATCTGCCTTCAAGGAGCTATCAAACAAGTTTGTAGTTGTGTTACAATGAGCCCCAAGTTCTAATTAGCAAAATGAACCTGACACACGCTTCCTCTTACCAGTGTTTAAGCCATTTTCTTTTGAATCTTTTGGAAGTGCTGGGAGAGTGGGCCTGAG
>NW_010334622.1:31560-121560 GCF_000700745.2 Antrostomus carolinensis | reverse complement strand
AAGTGGCCCAATAAAAAATCAAAAAGTTAATAGTGCAATTCACTGAGTTTTAAGCTAGCTATTGATGTCTAAGTCAGCAGATCTTTTCCTTTTGAAACCAGAAAGTAAGTGGGGGTTTTTTAAGCATAACCAGGAAAAACTTGTGCTTTGATCTAAAGGTGGTTCAAATGAGATCCACACAGAGTTAATGCCCAAGCATGTCAAACTTCTTTTTTTCCTTAGGAGAGAACCCAGCTCTGTTACTTTGGTTGTCTGAAAATCTCCCCATGAAAGGCTTCTTGAGTAAACGGGCTGTGTTCAAACGTAGCTAGGTGCTGTCTGCTGCCCTTACTTCGTGTGAAGAACAAGGTCCTGGCATGTGTCGTGGGGTTTTTTCTTTATATTTTTATCTTTTCTGATAATTAATATTTAGAAGCCTAATAAACCGCAAGTGAAGACTGTGCAGTCTGGGGTGTACGCAGAGCTGTCAATGCAGGGACCCAAGGAGGAGGTGGGTTAATATGGGATGCTGACATCCAGGAACATGGGTATAGCAGCAGCAGGGTTCCTCCATCACTTACATTAATTGAGACCAAAGGAATTACTCCAAATTTGCACTAACCTGAGATAGGTTAATCCATGGATGCTTAAGGAGAGATATATTTTATGTGGTAAAGGAGGAAGCAATGGCCTCACAAGCACTTTTCTGGCTTGTCTAAAACCTCATTTTTTTGCTTTGTAACTCATACTGTGGAAAAGCTCTGTTGAGACACTGTCACAGGTTTCAACAGCAGGGAATGCTCTGCTGTGAGTTGCTGCCCTCTCGGGTGAGGGAATTATTTTTTAAAAAAATTAAAATTTAGAGTCTTTCTTGATGGTTTTCAATCCTTAAAAAAAAAAAAGCTAGTGTTTTAAGAGCATGCAGGATCTACAGAGCCTGTTTCTGGGGAAAATTTCTGTGAGGTTATTTACTTTGTATTACTTAACCTTTTAACTCTGATTTTCATTTGAGTTTTCTTTCTGGAAGTGTTGATAATTGTCAAGCTAACTTCACAGATGCCTGAGTGGCAGTATTTTAGTGATGGATCAGCTTTCTATAAATAATGCTTGTAAGATGATTGCACTGAAAGACCACATGTATACTTCTGAAAAAAAATCAGTGAAAATGGTGCTAAAAATCAAAGACAATTAATAGGATCATTAGGACTGATAGACTTTATGGCTGCCTATAAAGATGAAATATAAAACAACATTACTGCTAGCCTTTTGAATTTAAAAAGAGCTCTCATAGGTGAAGATGAAGCAAAATTGAAACATCTGCTATGTGCAGGTAAGGTTAAAATAATCAACATTTCACCCTCCCACTGAAACAAGAAATTACCTTTGCCAGTTGTCATTCTGGCACTCCACATCTGCCACTTTATATTCCCTGTTAAATCATTTTCTCTCCTTCGACTTTGAGGGGAGGGTGGAAATACACCCTTAAACGATAAAAAAGCAGATGATGCAACTGCACTTAGGGTGAATAAAGGTCCTTTTGCATCAAGGTGCTATCTGCAGGCTTAGGAGGCAGAATTTTCTATTGAAATCAGACGAAGCTTTTCTGTAATGTCTATGGGTGAATTTCACCCCTGGAGGCAGGACAAGGCCCACGTGTGATGTGCATCCCTTGTGACCCTGTCTGGGGACACTCGGATGCCTGGGTTTGTGTTTGCATTTCAAGAAGGGTTGAATGTTGGCTTCACCAAATAAAATACAGCTCAAATCTCTCTGTATATTTGCATTGAGATGCTGATACCTGAGTATCATAGGAAGCAAAGGAATTTCTAGCTTTAAATAATAGAAACAGCATAAAAGTTTGACCTATTTAGAAAAGATTCAATGAAAAGAAAAACAATTGTTGTCTTGTTTTAAATACCATTAGTGTGGAATGAGGGAATTAGGGGGCTGGGGAGTTTTGCTTCTTCCCAACACTTATTTTTGCAGTTATTTTATGAGGGTTTCAGGAGTCAAACGCAGACAGGAAGCACGTGAGGTTTGAGGGAGATTGCAGGGGAGTGTGATGGTGAGGAGCACCGTTTCTGATCCCTGCAAAAGCGAGTTGTGCATGGAGAAGAGAACAATAGCAAAGGGTCCTGTGCTGTCCACCTTCATGGGGCTGTTGTTTTGATCTGCCCATCCGCCTTGTGTGATGCTCATCATCTCCAGGCACTTTATGCCTCAGCCACACAGAAAACCCCATCTGCTCCATTTAATGATTTCTGTTTGATGAATTTTTCTGTATTCATAAAGGGAGATGCTGTCACAGGGGACAGCCTCAAGCACACCCACCCCTACAATCTTTATCAAACTCCCAGCCATAATCATTCAGGCTCTGCTCCCAATATAGCACAAGCCCTGCAGAATCAGGGGTTCTCTGGCAGCCGCCTTCTGATTCCTTCATAAACTGTAATTCTGATGCTGCAGGTTTAATTAAGTACGTGGCAGTTAATCAGCCACTGAAAACAGGGGCCTCCACTGGGGAATTACCTGCATGAAAAGAGACGACCAAACATGAAGGGGCTCCCTTGAAACTAGCACTCGTGGTTCAACGGTGAAATGGAAAGAAAGTTATCAAATAAAATCTGTTTGCTTGTGGCTGTACTGTGACAGCTTTGTTAGTCCTAACAGATGACAAGGATTATTCAATCAATATAGATTTACCCTGAGAGTTTTGCTGTTTTCAGGCACCTCCAGGAAAATGACAGCCATTAAATATGTACAAAGGCCAGTCCGGGGCCTATGGCCTCTAGCTTTAAGCTGCTGCCTTTTTTGAGTTATGTCAGGATCAATTTTTTCTAATAGATATCACTTATCCTACATGATAATCAGCCTATCATAGTCCATTGATTACATGACAGCCTAATTTAGGTCTGATCTAGAAGATAGGAAACACCGGGAGATCTCTTGTCTGGATTCTCAGGGAATTAAAATCCTCTTTTGGAACTTACCCTTGAAGTTATTTTATATTCACAGAAGCCAAGGGACCCATTTCACCCAGTTCCCCTGTCTCGTACATCTCCCTCACTCCTATGTGGCATCCTGGAATTGTAGGGAGCCATAGCTGAAGGCTTGGGTCCACTACATTTGTTTCATCTGAATCACAGAAAGGTAGTCTGAGGCTGCTGATTAGCACTGATTGTCATTCCAGGAAGAGCTGTTGTTTCATTTTGAAGGCTCTGCTGGACTTGGTCACATCATATATAGGAAGGTCCATGGTTTGGGATCTGAGTCAGGCGAGGGCTAGATGTGATCAAAGAGAAACTTGCAGAACTACACAGACAAGTACTGTTACAAGCTAAGCGTGAGATGGCAACTTATTTTTATATGACTCCAAATATAATATTTCTATTAACAATGTTTTCTTGAGATATGTTGCTGTTGGTGCTCCTGTGCTTATTGTGGTGCTGGGGCTGCGGTTCCCTGTTTTTCGTGGGATTCATGGAAGGCATTTGTGTCTGAAATGTCTAGAAAGCCATTCCAGTGTTCTTTGCTGAATGAGAATGGGATTGCTGGAGCCCTACTGGTGAAAGCTAAGGTAATGTTCCCCTTAGCTTGTGTGGGAGACTGTGTTAAGGGGTCATCTAGACTGACATCTAGGTATTTATACAGAAGCTTTTACTGCCCATCACAGTTGGAATTAATCTTATGTATCTTCTTCTATAGAGCTCTCTCCTCTTTAGGTCTGTGGATCCTACTGGAAGTCTTACAAAGGCTTGGCAGCATATGACATAGATTTGGCTAAATGTATGCTGGTGTGTTTCCTTGGTTTGTTCTGCACATTGCAGGTAGGCAGCTGAAACTACACCAAGTGGCCTAACATTGCTTGTTCAAATAAGTGATTGCTACGGTTGCCACGTGGCAGGGACCCAAGTCCCAAACGAGAGGCAAAGAGTCTGTATGTAATCTCTCTAAAATCACAGTTGAACTCTGTGAAATTCACTGACAAACATGTAACATAAAAAAAGTATTGCTCATGAATGTACATGGATTTGGAGTTTTTCTTGGTCAAATATACAATTCTATCATCTAGTAATATTTTGTTTCTAGCTTGCATAAAAAGGAATATTTAGAAGTGCAGTTAATATAAACAGGGGTAGACTGAAACTACAAATACAGTGGTTTATGTCCTGCCTTTTCTGTTTCATTTAGAATGTCATATGCTACAGTTGTCCTTCAATGGATTATAAAATCTTGATTTTCCAGTGTAGGGCTTTGTGTTCTTGAATTTTTGAAGGCAACCACAAAAGCAGTACCATGTGTGTTTCAGATATTTCTGCTATCAAGTCTCGAGACATAGTGAGATAGCAGAGCAATCTTCTATTTCCTGACCATGTAAAAAAAAAAAGAGAGAGAGAGAAAATAGACCTGTCTACTTTGCTCATGTTTCAGTGTGCTTCTCCTAAGGTTTTTAACTCATTGCTTATTCAGATTCCAAACTGACAGTACAGTAATTTTCAGAGCAAAATAAAAAGTTTTATATCCAGATGTGTAGTTGGAATAGCTACCAGATCCATTTGTCATTACTGCTTTTTGCATACAGTCTGGTCTCATGACTCCTTCATCTTTCAATCTGTGCTTCTAACCCAGAGTGCAATAATTCGCAGTCTTTACTGGCAATTTTATTATTACTATCAATCAAATATATATGGGAGTTTTGGGGTTTTTTAAGTAGTTTGTTTTCACCACAAAACAATTTGTAAACAGAGCAGAGCTCTGATTTCAAAAACAAAGAGGGTGAGAAATTGATTTTACTATGTTAAAGAGCATTCTGGCATTCACTGGGGAAACCTCTGGTTTCTCTTTTAAGGTCCAGTTAATTTTATTTTCTGTAACTTTTGCCATCTTTTGTTATGTGTTTATTCTGAAATTTAAAAAACGATAGAGGTGTTATAGATCACTTTGGTGTATGGGACTAGATAAAACTGTACTACATTAAACTCTATTAATATATAAGTAGAAATACTAAAGAAAATGATGCTACTCTGTGTTCCAAGTATCAAACAAATCAAATCTATGTTTCATGTGAGAAAATACAATGAAGTCCAAATATTATGGGGGAAAAAAGACATTTTTGTTTCACTAAGGTGTACATGTTAAATAATCAAAGGATTCAACATGACAATATGGTTATAGATAGTTATCTTAAGTGCCTTCTGTGGTGAGGAACCAAAATTAAGAACTTGAACAAAACATGATACATGAAAGTGCAGGTTCTACAAACACTGGGTTGCTTATTAAAACTACTTTGATCCCTCGTTTCTTTGATATCCTAGGTCTTATAAAGAATTCACTTTCAGGGGTAAATATAGGTAGTTCAGAGAGACTTTATGACATACTGTACATACTGCTTTTCCAGAGACACTTTTTAATTACTTAAGGGGGAAAAAAAAAAAACCTAGCAAGAGAAAAATGCTGATGGAGTCACTATGAACTGATGTTCGTTTCTAACTGCTGATTATTTTGGTGTAACCTATTTGAATAACGCTCTTCTCAGAAGCAGGTCAGGCTTGGGAATCTGAACAGATCTGCTAACATCCAGATTAGCAGGATGAGCCGTGGGTTCACGCACCACATGGGGTATATGCTGGTCCCTAAAGGGATCACTTATTTGCCTGCTTCTCTGAATATTACCCAGGCACCCACTGGAAAAGCTGGATTTTTGCTACTGTTCACTACCTTGGTTCCCTGAGCGAGACTGCGGGGAATTCTCAGAGAAGAGAAGAATCAATATTAATAACATTTATTCTCTTTTTCAAATCACTTTGAGACCCTGCTCTCTGGTCACTGAGGCCTGCACGAGACTGGAGGTAGTTCCGATGAAAACATACAATGCTATTTTCAGTACTATACAGTACTATACTGTACAGTATACAGTACTACAATTTTTACCTTTTTTTAAAATAAAATAAAAAAACCCTACTATCAGCAAATCCGGGGCATTCTTATAGATCCTGCACAGATTCTTGTGTTTCAGGAATGTAGGTTCAGATTGCAACTTTTCTGTTGGGGCTTTTCTGCGTAACGGGCGGATGCTAAACCTGGTGCTGTGCTGTGAGGCTGAGTGGTGGGAAAGCTCAGGTTGGGGTAACAGACTGTGGTTTCTTGTACTAGCTAACTGCATTGTAGGCCAAACCTTTATTTTATACACTTCTGTGGCATTGTGTTCTACCAGCCCAAAAGGTTCAACATAAGTTTTTAGGCCCAGGAATGTGAAAGGATTGCTTCTAATAAACCTCACCTCCCCAGTTCTTGAATGCTATGTGAACAAACAAGTATGGCTTACATACTGGGAGTCTAGTGGTTGTCAGGTAACATAAAATGCAGATTTGAAATGAAGCAGTGAAATAGACTCTTGATATGCCCTGGGTATTTAGGAAAAAAGGGTTCTTGTGTCATTTTGCTCAAAAGTGCTCTGAACACAAATCAAACATAGGTGACCTGAAGCTGGGTGCTGAAAATACAGACTCAGGCTCTGATACAAAGGTCACTCATATTTTGACCTGTGTGTTTTCAGCTCTGAAGCGTGGCTGGGGTGCTTACTGTTTTCTTGAGTTAAAAGTACCAACTAAAGGAAAATTAGAAATCTCTAGCATGTAAACAAGTGAAAATCCTTGAGCAGTTTTATTAGATCGGTTCTGTTTCCTTATGACTTCTCTTCTGTTTCAACAAGCAACTTAAAACTGAAAACTTAAAGCAGCTTCAGATTCTAGGCAAAAGCACTTTTTAATGATAAAAATGGTCTCTTGCTGTCAGGCAAACTGTTACTGTCAGAAAATTGCCACATTACCAGAGCTGGTTTATTCTGAAAATGGGACCATTGCACTTCTAAATGCTTTTTTCCTCCTCTCTACCAGAATTTACAGTTGTGATAAATTAATATTTTTTTTAATTAAAAAAGTTTAATGAACAGGTATTGAACACAGTCTGGAGGCATTTTCATGTTTCCAAAACCCAAATAGATCCCTTAGTATAGATTCACTTGTGATTTCTTTGCAAGGCAGCGCTCCAGTTCCTTTGCTGTAAATGCCATTTTACATCTTTGAGCTGAAAAGAAGTCTCTGGCAGCAGCAGAACACCTATGACACCCAAATAAGCATCTCTAATTCAATCCATTTACACACAGAGGCATTTGAGAGTCCAGATCTCCACACTGACACTTGGCAAGCCAGGTGTCTGGATATCAAATATATCAGCTTTCAGAGACTGCAGCGTATTTGTGAAATGCTCACACATGCAAGTGCATCTCCATAGAGGACCACATTGTCCTTCGCTTTAATCTGTCCTTGAAAAATAATGCAGGAATTTCCACTCTTCTCTGGGTCTCCTCATGTTCCTATTCACTAGATCATGCTGCTTTTCATTAATTAATGACTTGTCCAATAAACTGCTGCACTTTAATTGATCCTATTAATCTAAAGGGTAACTATGACTCAGTTTAGTAATATTTTGAAATCTGTGGTAAGATATTTGTTGAAGTTTTGTGAATCTGCAAATCACTTATTTGATCAACCCATATTATCTAATACAATTTCTATAATAGTTTAAGTCTATAAATTGCATATTCAAGGTCTCTAAAGCTAGTTAATGAAACTCCTTTTGGAGATGATTTATAGATTTATATTTAGATCTATGTAATTTTTTGTTATAGTTCTTAGACTAAAACTATTAAACAGGTGTCTGTGTTCCCTCATTAAATCCTCCAGTGTTTTGCTGGACAGCAGATCATGGACAGCTAGAAAAAAAAAAAAGAGTTTTGTACTAGAAAAAGATTATTTTTTTAACTCTACTTTTTTAATAAACTCTACTTTCTGTCTTCAATATCTCATTGTGATCAAGAATTTAAGATCTCTCTTTGAAAGACTTTTATATTAATAAACCATTTCAGTCATGTTTAACCACCTCACATGTAATAGCATTCCTTCAGACACCAAAGACATAAAAGTAATGCAATTTTCCTTGAGCTGTTATAGCATCGTTTGAGTATGCAAGCTCCACATTAATTGGTACTTGGAAATACACGTAATTTGTCATTTCCAGATAGATGGGAACCAAAATAAGCCACCTGTAAATGTAGTCCTGTTTGGGGTAGGTCTTTGGAGTGTGCTTCACTCTTTTTTCCCTCTTTTTATTTAAGTGACTTAGATCAAACATTCAAGCACTGTCTGTAACTAATATTGTTTCCTGGCCTAAACAGATAATTGCCCTTCTGGATGTATAAAAGATGTCTCACGGAGCAAAGTGAAATATCATTAATAAAGGAGAATGATTTACTCACGAATTCTTCAAGAAGCAAGATTAATAAGCCATCCCCTGGTGTTAGATATAATCTTCAGATCTCTCTTCACTGCATGACTTATTTTTGCAACAACTGCACTATTCAATCATTAATCATTACACTCAGTGAGCAGTTTATCTGTGCTAATGTGCATGCTATACACAAACAACAACTCTCTTAAATTTGATGAAGGAGGAGGAGGAAAAGGTAGGCTCCACAGTGTGATGTGAATGAAATAAAATGAGGCTGCCATATGATACATACGTTTTCATTCCAGATATAGCAACTTCAGTTAGAAGCTATCTCTTTCCTAATGAAAGCAAGATTGCATTTCAATGTGGAGTGATGGTTGTAAGGGAGAAAGCATGTGTGTGGGCCTTAAAAATACATCTGCTGTCTTACCTATTCTTGTGAGAAACGGAGACACAGCTTTGGCTCTTGCCAGTATGCTGCTAAGGTACCTGCATTACCCAAAGCAGTTTAGCTATGCCTACACAGAGCTCTATGTGGGCTGATTTACCTTGAATTTAAAGCTATTTCTCCGTGGCACAAGCCTGAGCATAGAGCACTCCAGAGCTGAACTGGGGAGGGGATGAGAACTGCTTTGTTTAGCAGTTGTTGGCTGATTTTGGAGCCTGCACGAACCCTGTGGGTGTTGGCAATCTGTGTGAGGTGGGGTGCATAGCAGGTCCCCCTTCGGTTTTATTACTAAAAATGATAGGGCAGTAAACTGAGCATTTTGCATACCAGAGGGTTTTGTCATAAGTAATAGAGCTCAACTCCATTAGCAGTGACAGAACAGCACATACCACCCAGTCCAGTTCAGAGTTTGTCTTCCAGCAAATTCCTCTCACTTTCACTTCAGCTTTAGAAAACTGACTTGCCAGACAGCTAATGAACTAAAGTAGTAAAACTGTCATCAAAGAGGAGACTCGTGAGTTCAGGATATAATACTTCTGAGAGACCTGGACCCATAATTATAATAACATAATAAAGATTATTAGCTTCATACAATCTGACATAAATGTAAAATTTGTCTCTTATTTTAAAATCCACTTGGTTTTCATATGCAGATATCCACCACCCCCAGATACACAAATCAGTTCTGTTTAACTTGTTTCTTCTAAGGACTAAAGATTTCTAATATTTTGTTATTTTTCTTAGTGTGGATGCTGACAGCCATGGGACAATTCAGTTGCAGTTGTGTGCTTGTGTAGATTAATCAAGTGCTCACGATTAGGAGTTCATTATCTGTTCCCCCAATGCTCTCTAACAAAAAAGCAACTGAGGGAGAATGGAGCGGGGAAGCCCAAATCCAGTCTCTGTAGAGTAAGGTGGCCATTCTGCAGGTAATCCTGCATCTGCACCAAGTGGAGAGGAGTGTGGGATGAGATGAGGTGCATTTCATGGTGGCCAGGCCAGTGGTTAAAAATAAAAATAAAATAAAAAAAATTAAAAAGGAGGAAGTGTCAGGTTTTGTTTGGCTCTTCTCTGCCCCTGCATAAGCCTTTTGGTGAGTGAAAGAGCTCAAGGCTTCTGTAATGGAGAAAGATGGTCTGGTGGTGACCTTAAGAGATGGAAGGAAAGTGAAAACACATGGGTTTAGGTGATTGTTAGCATTTTAGAGAGATAGCATGGAACAGGGAGGGGGAAAATTAAACATAGGAAATAGCTGTTGCATTTCCACATTACATTATTTTGGAGTAATTGAAAATGTTCCATTGATCTTGGTTTTTCTCCAGTGGAGAACTTGGTTTTCAAAAACATTTTTATTCAAGCCAATATCTATATATAGGGAATCTTTCCTAATAACTGGATATTGTTTAGTAACTGGAAGGAAAATTTTGTAATAATTGTTGTCTTAAATGCCAGGCTCACCTTTCATGAAGGATCTGCAAGTGCCTTACGAATATAAATTTTATACAGTAGTAGAGTAGCACTCTTATGGTACAGTTAAAGCAAGGCATGGTGTGTAAGTAAATCTGAACTGGCTCTGGGGGGAACCCTCTATTATATGCTAAGGTCCCACCACTGAGGAATTTTAAACTAATTTTTTTATCCGTGGGCTTTTTTATGAGGGCAAGCCCAGTCCTCCTGTTGGTTTGGAGTGCTGCTCGGTCACCTGTGAGTCCTTCAGAGCCGGCTTGTTTTCTGCACACAACCAGTGCTTTGTGGTGTGGCAGAAGGGCTCTGTGAGCCGAGAGCCTCTGCAAAACTGCTGTTCTCTGCTGGGTGCTTCTGGTTCCACCGTCACTAGAGGGACAGGGCAGGACTCGAAGCTTAGGCATCTAATGTAGCTTGCCAGGTGGCTGCAGTTTTGAGCTGGATAATACATACCAATTTCAGCCATTTTACTTTCTTCTACTATCTAATTAAATCAATGAGAGAATATCCTTCCTCTCTTTCCTTGACTTCTTAATTTGAGAGGACTCCTGAAGGTTTTTCTTACTGGCTAAATGTCTGAGGAAACTTTAAATGAGCATGCTTGATTGTTCATGAGGATGGAGCCAGGCTCTTCTCAGTGATACCCAATGGTAGGACAAAGGGCAATGGGTGTGAGCTGGAGCACAGGAGGCTCCGCTTAAACTTGAGAAGAAACTTCTTTACAGTGAGGGTGACAGAGCCCTGGGACAGGCTGCCCAGGGAGGGGGTGGAGTCTCCTTCTCTGGAGACATTCAAAACCCGCCTGGACACCTTTCTATGTGATCTCATTTAGGTTCCTGCTCTGGCAGGGGGATTGGACTGGATGATCTTTTGAGGTCCCTTCCAATCCCTAATATTCTGTGATTCTGGAAAGCCCTGGCTCTTTCCTGGTGAGGTACCTGACCCCAATAGCAAGGTACTTAGCAAAGTGAAAAATGGTCACAGCATCTCCAGTTTCAGGAGGAGCAATGGTACCAGCTTCTCTCTGCTGGTGGATGTGATTGTTATGTAATTGTCATATAATCACAGAATGTCAGGGATTGGAAGGGGCCTCGAAAGATCATCTAGTCCAATTCCCCAATGTGGTTGTCCAGCTTCTACCATCACCCACCCAAAACGTGTGATAGTTAAATGTGCACTGCAGCTATTGAATGACTTTCCAGCTACAGAGAAACGTGCCCTAGTTGGGATCAAGGGCTGCATTCACATCCATAAGGTTTACGGCGGGTTCCCACAGTAATACCAAATCCCTGTTTGTGAACGAGAGAAGCCTAGTTTGGGTCGTACGTACAAACCACACTGTCGTTACCACTGATGCAGTATCAGCGATGATAATTATCACTGTACCTTCAGCTTCAACAGAGCAGACATTTGTCTGATCCACATGGAGGGCTGCCAAGTTGGCTTGCGGTACACTTGCTGAAATTAGATGGCTTTTTTCAGCTTGGATTGTACCAACACCCACTCATGTTAACTGTGAAGGAATTAGTGTGGTTAAAATGACATTTCTGATGTTGTCCTAGGAAATTTGAGTTCTGAATTATGAATTAGAGTAATATGACTTCTGTTCCATTTAGTAACTCCGTGGAATGTAACGTTAAGATATTTTGACCTTTTTTGGCAATTGCAACTTGGAGAAGGTGGTAGCTGTAGATAAAATTAGAGGATACTCTCATGTTAACAAACTGAAAGTTGCAAAGTTTGGTTTTACAAAGTAAACTTTCACTCTTCCAAGCTGCCTGGTGGTCTACTCTGGTTTGTGGGTTTTTTTTTTTTTTTCCAAAATGCTACCTAATAAATCCTTTCCCTGAATTTGCCTCGAGAAAAGCTTCTTCACAATGAATTTTTGCTGTGGTTTAATTTTTATTTAGTTGGAGAAAATAGAATCTATCTGAAATTCAGAAGAGCACTTTTCTCTAATAAGATTAGTTCATGCACGTGTGTGTCAATAGTAAGGTTTTTGACAGTCTTTAACACTGTCTTTTTTACTCCAGCTGCAGATTCATGGGTGTTTTTACCAGTGGTTTTAGTGGGAGGAGGATTAAGCCAATGCTTCTGAAAATCCCAACTGGGACATTTTTCCATGTAATAGACTGGGACTGAGCCACATGGAGAAATCAAGGAGTCTGTTTTCTCTGTATAATTGAAAATACCTCTCAGGAGCCAGAGATACAGATGGGAGGGGGGGGAAAAAAATCCTGGTTGTGGGCAATCTAGTGAAATAGGTTTGTTGGTCAATAATTCTGGAAAGATGGCTTTATTTTTCCAAGTCAGATCAGAATGCTGATGTCAGGTGCTGCCTCTCCCAACCCAGTCACTGGAGCAGGGCTTACAGCTCCCTGAATCTTGAGTAGGGTAAATATACGCACCGACTTGTCCTCGTGAGTTCCTTTTATGGTTCATTTTCATCACTGTCCTTTATGCTGGTCTCTGTGGGATCGTGGAGCAGATCCAGCCTCAGCAGCAGCGGAAGGGCAGGATCTCCCTTGTGGGGCTGTTATGGCTGCAGCCGAGCAAAGCCCCTTAATGATTCCGATCAATTCGCCTGGGCTTACGGTGGGAGAGAAAATCACCCTGCAAATAGAGAGCGATGGCTGGCGGAGCTCCCAGGAATACACTGAGCAACTGAATTATGTTGTGCATGAGTTCAAGCAGTATCTGTAGGTAACGAATGTGACTTTAGAGCCAGAGGTTCAGAAAAGTGGGTTCTATATTTTGGTAACTGTAAACTTGCAGCTGATAGCAGGCATTAATCTAGTTAACACGAAAAGAGGATGCATCAGTTATCCCATGGCAAAGA
Organism: Antrostomus carolinensis; assembly: GCF_000700745.2. NCBI lineage: Eukaryota > Metazoa > Chordata > Aves > Caprimulgiformes > Caprimulgidae > Antrostomus > Antrostomus carolinensis. Next base: position 108,541 of record NW_010334622.1, on the reverse strand, counting down.
GAGTTGTGTCCTATAGTTGACATCAATCACTGGAATGGATCAATGTTTTTCAATAAGAAAATGAACAAAGATATCATTTCTTGGCAAAAGGATGTTTCTGCTGGAAATGGCGGTTACTGGCAACTTCTTTGTTTTTATTGAAAATCACAAGCCTGAAAATTCTTGATTTCCAGCCTGTCAGTTAAAACACAAACACTTTTATGGAAAAACTTTCATGAAAGCATTGTTCTCGTTGATATCTTCTGTGAGAACAAAAACCATATCCTGCCTGACTCGGTGGTTTTTAAATTAAGAATTTTTGCCTGTATTTCACATCTAGGTAGGCTGTGCCCTGCTATTACCGAGAGCGCTGCGATGCAGGTGGCTGTTCAGGACATGCCATGCTGGGATGCTGTCTCACATTACCAGCACGAATGTTTTGAAGGTGCAGGAAGACAAATTCAGATTCAGTTGTGTGAAACTTCAGTCAGTTAACTCCACTGATGTTTCTCTGGATTCATGAAGTGTAACGGGCCATGAATCAGTAATTTTCATTCACAAAAGAACTTGTTGTATATATTCAGGTCCTCCTAACAGTGCGGTAAGAAGCAATGCCTATTAAGCTTTCAAAACTAGTTAAACTAGGTCAAAGTGAGGGAAAACTGTACCAACATTATGATTAAAAGGCACCAGTATAACGATCCTAGATAGCATTGCCGTCTTTGTTCCCATGAGTCACTGCCTAACAATATGGTTATTTTAGCTCTGTGACTTCTTAAAAAAAAAAAGCTTTGTCCACATCTTTACAAACAAATTATCAGTGCTCTCTTCCCCCTTTCCTACTAGATTGTATGTCTTTGCTGGCTTGCTAGAAAATAATGGTGCATGTTTTAATTTTATTCTGTCTCTTTTGCCCCTTATTTGAATTACTAATATCCCTTCCATTTCCTTCTAAGGGTCTGTGTATCGACTGGTAAGGACTGCATCCTTACCAAATGCAAAAGAGTAGCTCCCCTGAAATGTTACCAGGAAAATGTTTGCTGGGTTGTTTTTTTTCACTGGGTTGATTTTTCCGGCCCCCCCCACCCCCTTTTCTAGTGGGGGAAGGCAGTAAATGCAGCATCCAGGGTTTTATGACTGGCCCTAATCAGTTTTTGTAACAATGAAAGAGTCCCTATTGCATTAATATTAAATTTTGATGAAGCTTTTTTTTTTGAGGCTGTAGATTTAAGACAGCTTGCTCACCAGAACTCCTCTACTCTGTGTCAGCTCTCTGTGAGATACTGAATATTGTAATTTCTATATTTGCTGCTCAGTTGTCATTTAATATTAATATGCAAAATACTCATTCCTTTTAAAAATAATGTTCTTATTGTATGATTTATTTGATGTGGAGCTCAGAGTTTTGTCTTTTCTCACATGAAATAAAGCACCTTTGAGAGGGAGATGATCTGTTCCTTCCAGTATGTGTGGCACAAAATGTCAACATTCTTCCTGTCATTCTCAGACTCAGTGAAGGGTGAAGCAAGCATCAGGCACTCCTTGCGTTGAGAGCAGTGGGGATCTGTTGAGTTATTGTTTTCAGCAATGTGCACCATGAACCTGAAGCGTTCAAAGATTTGCAGCCACTGCAGAAATTTCTTACTCGTCCTCCTGCGACTCCTGAATTCTTAAACTTTGATCTGTAATTTTTGCCCCTCAAATTTGGATCTTGCAGCTGTAGTCCCTGTGCTTGCAAAAAATACAGGGTTGGACTGCTGGGATTATTCCTGCATTCAGCTCTTTGTTTTTCACAGGGTGGCTCTAGACAGAACTTGCTTTTTACATGTTTCAAATTCTGGGTCTAATCCTATCAACACTTACACACAGCGTTGCTTAATTGTAACCATCCACATAATCCCATGCTGGATTTGATAAAACTGCTTACATAAACAAACATTGGAATATATATATATAAATGTTAACATGGTGTGTTATCCTGCTTAGCTGAAACTAGTGCAAAAAATCTTACCCACTTCACCTAGAAACAAGTTGTTGTCCAGAAGTCTTGTGCAATTTCGGCTTTTTTAGGAGTGGATTTCATTTAGAGAGCTGCTTTTCTTGCCGGGGCTAGCAGAAACACCCTGAAATCTGCCGAGGGCCTGGCGGGAGTGAGTAACTCTGGACTAACTTTGAGTATCTGGAAAAAAAGCGGGTTTATGGAGGAATTTGAATGGCAAGATTGTAATGAAGCACACAGGCATTGTCAATGAGAAGAATTTGAATCTAGTGAAATGACCTGAATTGCAACCCTGCTAGAGGGAGCTCCGGGAGGAGGTTGAACAGCTGCCTGTTCCCTCCTCATCAGCTTCCCAAAGCTGGGGATCAGTTGGACAGTTCTCCATGCCTTTGAAGTCCAGAACTTGTTATCTGTTAATAATAGTATTAACCATATATCATGTTCATGTACATTTTGGAGGGTTTCCATGTTATTCTTGAATGTTGGAAACAGAATTGGACAGCTTTTCCTAATAATTCCTATCAGTGTTATTCATAGGTACATTATTTCAAACACACTTTTTTTTCATCCTTGATTCCTCTTGTTGTATTTGAACCAAATGCCATTGACCATGCAAGGAAGATTTGTGGTATTTGAATTTGTAACTATGAATATTCTTATTAATAAAACCCCCTTTTAAGATTTACAGGTTAGTTACCTGATATTGCTGCCATTTTCCTTAATGTTGATGAATCAGGTTCTCCTTTTAAAAAGAAATGAAGTAAGGTAAACACCTTGGGATAGAATTTGAAGGTTTAAAATGTTCTTGTAGACTATTATGAACCTGAGATTTACATCCACAGCCTTCACAAGTGCTGGGTGTTTATTTCAAGCCAAAGTAGGATTTCTTGTAGTACAGCAGCCAATGGCTTTTTTTCCCTTAAATATGTTTCACAGTTGTTTCCTTTTAATACATCATTATGCTAAGAAATTTGAAACACTTAGTTCTTAACAGAGAATGCAAGCCCTAAATGTGTTCAGGGAGGTGCTATTATTATTTAGAAACCATACAAAAATTATGGCCAGCACTGTTCTGATCCAAGGGAACACATTGGATTTAGCAATGCAAATTACATGTTTGGGGAAGGATTCTCTATTATTCCCTACAGGAAGAATTCAGAATTCTTATACTATTGCTGTGCACCTCTCCATGGGCAAGGGCAATAAACAAAGCAAATTAAAGTTGATGCTGGTTTTGTTTGATTTGCCAGTAATCTGCCTCCAAAGTGAGTTCAGGCTTAATCAGTAGTGTGAGTGGACAGCTATCTGGATAGTTGTCTAGGGTACACTTTGTCACATCAAGTTTTTGTCACTTAACCAGCTAAAACAGTTATGGCTTTGGTTTGGGGTTTTTTTTTTGTTTGTTTTTTACTGTGATATACCCTGTTTGTGAGCCTTTATGAGAAGATTGTAAGCCAGTAAAGTTATATTCTGAAGGAGAAGATAGAAACAAGCTAATGAAGAGAAATAAAAGTGGAAGCAAAGTGAGCAATGTGATAGAGCTGTCATGGGAAGCTCCTGTTCCTTGGGGAGACAGGAAGTTTGACTTAGGAGGTAAGGAGAGATAAATGGAAAGAAATAGAGAGGAAGTGAACTGGAAGGGAAGAAAGAGGAAAAGAGAAGAAGGAAAGCAGGCCGGGTGTGAAGTCCATATGAAGAATTCTTGTACACTTGACACTTGTCTACAAGTTGTGGTTGACTGAATCCAGCCCAGAATCAGTTTATTTAAGGTAGCAAGGTGTTGTGGCTGGGGGGCTGAAGGACTAGACTTATTCTAGTACAGAGTTACTGGAAGACAAGCAAGGCTTTAGCCCTTCTTCCTCTCCCGTCTCCAGTTGAGACTGCTCATTGTGGCACACGTTCCCACTGCGTGTGGTCAGGCTGCATAGCTGTGTAACCATCCTACATTTAGAACAGCTTCATGTCCGGTCCCATTAGCTCATAATAACTGTCAGCCTCCTTCTAGACCTAAAATACTGTCTCCACCCATAACTGTACCAGCTCCTTTGGCACTATCCACGGGCACTACTCTCCCTCCCGCATGGGGAATGTGGGGAGGGGAGAAGGTTGGTGGGGGCAGCACAAGGTAGAGGAAAGCCCTCTGGTTTCCTGCGGGTCCTTGTTATGTCTGACAGGCTTATTTAATCATAATGTGAAAAAGTTGTCTGTTAATTGCTTTTGATTACAAATGGGAGGTGAAAGGGAACATGATTCTCTGTATTTGTGGTTGGGAAGCAGAGCTACAGGAAGACTGACATCCAGGCTCTCGGAGGGAATTTGTGGCAAGTCCAAGAACTGAACACAAGTCCTAAGTCCCCAGTTGCTGCTTTAACCGCAAGAATCTTGTCATTCTACTCTAAATATATAGTGATAGGATGTTTATTTTAAATTCCAAAGAACTCCTCATTGACAGACTTCATTGTCCTTGGCAAATATTTAGGGATCCTAAATACTCGTCAGGAATTTCTAGCATAAGGGACACTAAGTCAGTTCTCTAAATTCAGTGCCCTAATCACATAGTCTTAAAATTTTTTTTTACACATCAGAAGACTTATAAATACGTGACTGCATGAAGCCTTTTTGATTTGTGTGTCTGATTCTGGTGGCTGACTAGATAGGTGTGCATGGCTGCACTCCAAAAGTGCATACAAAATAATCTACACTGCTTTATCCAGCCCTACAAGGAAAGCTACTAGTTTTGTAAGATACTTCAGTTTCCTCCCAGTTAAATCAGTGAGATAAGGATCTGTAAAAGCAAATGGTTCTTCCCATGCTACACAGTGACATAAAAGTCATTAAAAATCATATTTGCTTGCATTTTTTGAGTCTTGCTATCAAACTATATTATGAGAGCAAAAAGTCTGGCATTTGGATCAAAGTTTGCCCGCATAAATGGGATGAATCTGCTTTTCCTAGGTGCCAGTTCCTGTGGTGGAAGAATTCTTCCAAGCCATGCTCTGTGAAGAGCTGGGTAAAGGGCAGTTCTTCTGTTGTTCTGTTCCCAAAAGATACAGCCACGTTCTGTTCATGTTCCAGTTGAAGCTGAGTTGTTACCCTCCTCTGCTTTGTGCTGATGAGGCTGCACCTGGAGTAGTGAGTCCAGTTATGTCCCTGTTCTGTCCCTCATCCCATCCCTCTTCAGGAATGGTGTGGAGGAACTGTAGAGGACTACCATGATGGTCCAGGGCCCAGAGTACCTGACCTGCAAGAAGCAGCTGAGGGACCTGGTCTTGTTTTGTTGCAGGTTAGAGGCTAAAGGGTGTCTAGTAGCAGCTTGCAGCTACTTAAAGGGCAGTTACAAAGATGACAGGGCCAGTGTTATCTTAGTAGTGGCAGAAAACACAGCAAGAGGCTATAGTTGAAAACAGCACAACTTGGGAGGTTCTGGTTGGATATTAGGACAGATATTTCTCCAGGAAGGTCGCGCAGCAGGGGGACAAGGCCTGATCTAGCGTTGTCCATGGTCACGCTTTGGGCTGGACTTTGGATTAGAGACCTCCAGACTTCTCTTCCACCCAACATCTCTTTCATTCTGTTACAGAGCGTGAATGTTCAGTTCATTGACTGCTCTTCCTGATTTACATTCTGAGTTTTTAGTGTGATTTTGCTCAAGGCCAGATTCCACTGCTTCTATGTTAAGAAGTAATTTTAATCTCCTGTAATCAATAGGACTATTTTTGGCATAAAGTTCTGGATTGCAGGATCTGCAGATACCTGTTTTGTAAATCCTAAAGGGGGTTGATTCCTTTCTTTTTAATGTTTTTTTCCTTTTTGTAAAACACTTTTTATGCTTAATGAATGAGCAAATAAGAAAATTACTGAAGGTGAAGGAGCTTGATGAAACTCAATTACATCCCATCTTTCAACATTCGTATACTTCTTTCACACATAGTATGCTTCTCTTAAGAAAGTGATAGTTGTGTGTGTATGCGATTTATCTTCTCTTAACCCCTTCTTGTGACCTTTACTTAAGTAACCTGATTGAAATCTCACTTTGTTAACTTTAATTGACATTGAAAAAAATTTATTTCTCCAGAAGCCAGGCAGATCAATATGAATTTGCACTCTGCTAAGTTTACTTCCAGGAGTTGTCTTGAAAATTGTAAGAAAGCTCTGTACATGATGGAAAGCATCGAGGCTCTGTTGTTACTCTGAATTTGCTATGTTATGTCGGTTAGCAAAAACATTTCAAAATAAACTGAGAAATGATAGTACAGCCATTAGAGATGAAAGCAGCCCTTTAAAGTACTTCCATTTGCGCTGAAGAGATGTATGCACTCCTCCTTTTGTGCTTGATTCAGAATTAAAAGGGGTAATCAAATTTGGACTGTGATTATTACTCCAAACATTTTAGGCTGTCCAATAAAACCGTTGCTCTAATTAAACCAGAGAGTAAATTACAGCTTTCAACCACCTACATCCCCCAATATATAAGGTAGCAATAAGTGCTCCTTCAAAAGCAGAAGTAAATAAATTAATAGCAAATCTAAAGGGATCAGTTCTATCATGGTTTAATTAGACAGTACGGATTATGGCCAGAAAGAGCACCGTGTCTCTCAAAGTAGCAAGGTCCATTTTTTTCTGAATGGGTAACATTTGGCTAAATAGTGGCCTGACACTAGGTTTCATTAGATGTAAATGACATTGCAGAGCCTCAGGCTTTAAAGTGGCTTCAGGAGGTACAGGAAGGGTATTTTTCTTTCACCTGTCACCACTTATTTTCCAGAGCTACTGGCCAGTAGCCTGGCGTTTTCAGCTAATGGGAATTAAATAATACAGCTGTAATACAAACATTGTTTCTTGTTGCTTGATCTTATGTGGTAGTCATTAAAGTTTAAATAAAAATCTGGAAAGAGAGCTGTATTTAAAACAGTTAAGGACCCTCAGCTAACTTTGGATTTTTATGGCCTTCTCATTATAGCTATTATACACTAACACAACCACTAATGAAAGGCTTGGAAACTTTGCGTGGGATGAGGCTTATTTCGGGCAGGAGGAGGAAGTGACCGTCTGCTCGGAAATAGCTGCGTGTGCCAGCCCAGCGCAGACCCCGCCTGCGCATCTGCTTACTCCTCGAAATTAATTTACAGTTCGGCTCACCTGGCTTTGTACATCCTTTGTAAATGTGCTGAAGAGGCCGGGGGGAGCCTGTCCCGCCTGCCCCCCGGGAGGTGTCACAGTCTCTGCTCACAGGTCCCAACACTCCAGGCAGAGCTGGGCCCATGGGCCGGTATGAGTCCAAGCAAAAGGCCTGTAGACTCATTAGTTAAATCCTTCCTAGCAAGAGGCTCTGGTTTTATGGTAATATGCTCTCAATTACAGTATTGATATAATTTCTGTTTGGTTTTAGTCTTTCTTCCCCGGGGGAAAAAAAATTGCTCAGTATAACACCTTTTGATTCTCATACTTCAATTTATTTGCTCACTTTATGAAAATTGTATATCAAAGAGATAACAATTGTTGCTATTCCTGGTGAGAAATTTCTCCGCGCTCCCCAAAAGAAAGCACTTTCAATTCTAGCAAGATGTTACACAACTTGTTTCTGACTGCAGTGGTAGTAAAATAAGTCTTGTGAAATGGGGGGGTTGGATTTTTAGCATCCCTTTCGGGGCACCTTTTTTCTGTGCCCCAGGGTGCTCTCCAAGGCTTCAGCTGCTGCCTTCCACTGGCCTGTGAGAAGCCACGCTGCTTCTTTGTGCCTCCATCTTCCCAGCTGTCAAAGAGGCATCGCAATGCCTACCTCCCAGTTAAGTACTTTGAAGATTATTGATGTTGCAGCAAAGCTTTTATATGAGCATTTGATTCTAATATTTCTTCCTTCCACAGTATGTTTTATTCAGGCCCAAATCCTACTCACTTTCCTTACAACTAATGGAGCAGAGAATCCTTTATTGTGGCTGTTCCCTCTTGCTGTCTGAGAGGTCTGGTTTGATATGTCAGCACAAGAAACTTTTCTTTTTATAATCATAGATTTTGTCAAACATTTTGACTACTAATTGAGCTGCAATACGGATTATTGCCTTATTAGTAACACGAGCAGTTCTCCAAAACACACAGCCCGCGGCAGAGCCTCATTACGGGAGACTTCAGGCCAGTTTGTTTAGCAAAGCTGTAAAGAACTGGAAATAAGATCTTATACTGGGGAATGTTGAGTAACCTTAACTGTAGGCATAGAGCCCTTCTTCCCTTAGGGACACACCCTATCCATAGGTATTTTGGTGTTCATATTACTGGTTATATGTTAGGAGAGAATCCGCTAGCTGGTATTAAACCAATGAATGAGGCAGCCCTAGGGTCAACCCGTGTGCTTAGGAAGAGGACTATGAGGTATCTGTCCTAAAACCTGCCTTCTGAGGAAGACACTTGCCTCAAGAGGAAAGAGAAAAGTGGTCAGTGACATAATTTGAATGCAAAATTAAAGACTACTGCTGAACATTAAAATATTTCTTCTAGTTCCCCTGAGATTCGCATGGAATTCACTGCGCTCAGTGTGAATGGCAGAGGGACTATATTTATACTTGGTAAATTGGCTGGATGGTCTCCTGAGATTTGAATTGTTTAACACAGAAAGCTCTTGATTTGGGGATATTTTGTATCATCCAGTGACAAGATCCACCCACAACCCCTCAAGGGCTGTATTCAAAAGAATATGTCTAATTTTGCATCATGAGTCGCTGGAGAAGAATACAAGTGAAGCATTCAAGCTGCATGATTTAAAGAGCAATAAAAAATAGGAGATATGAATTAAAAAATATCAGAAAGAAAGTCTTATCTTAAAAGCCTACAGAATTGGAGTAAATATTTTGATTGGTACTTTCTCCCTGCCCTTCCTGAAATAATTCTATTCAGGTCAACTAAAATGTTTCTTGAATTATGTTGATTTTAGTAAACATTTTCAGAAGGAAGAAAAGCTGCATACCGTTCCCTCTCTTTTAAATGAAATATTTTGACTTCTTCAAAATGGCATCATTCAATGACATTTTTTCCTCCTGATTATTGCTACCTAAAATATTTTCATTTAAGACCGTGTTTTACAAATATAAGTATGTATTTATTTTATATATAATTAAGGCAGCAGATGAAATATTTTGTTGTATCCAAAAGGTTTGTATATTTACTGCAAATACTTCATTCTTAATCGAATGAAAGTAGAAAGTTTTTTTGATTCTTCTCTGTGCAATGAACTGTCACAACTGATACAGCTTTGACTCCAATCACTGGTGTGTCAATTTGATTCCCCAAATTTAGTAGCCTTCAAATTGCTTTAGTAGCACTACAGCATAATTATATTTCAGACTTCCTAGGCACTGGGAGGAAGTGTATGTACCTTTAAATGTCTTACTCTGAATTTAGCTGAACTGAATCTTATTTTTGCATATTTACTTAACTACCTGGGCAGGATTTTTATTTTCATGAAAATGTTGTCTGTAACTAAGGCACAAAAAAACCCCACTAAGCCACTTTGTTGTTTGTCTACTTTAAATGAAAATGTTGCATTGGTATAGAATCACTCTTGAAGTATTCTTTATCTTCTAAAAATGTTTCCAAGCAGAAATACTTCAAAAGCACATTTTCTGTCCACTAAAGAAAACATGTTCACAAAATGAAGTGCTTTTAAATGCCTATGGTAGCAGGTAAAGGAAACAACCATATTAAAAGAACTAATGAGAAAATAACCCAGGAACAGTCTAGTTCTGTTAGACTTATCGTTTCCTCTGAAAGCAGGCTGAGTTTTGAAGGTCTGAAAATTGAAGTAGCGATAGGCTGTGGGCCAGGGTGGGAAGTGGTTTTGAAGGATCAATTTCAAGTGCTTTGAAGGTGAGGAGGGTTCAGGGTGGCTTTCCTGAAAGTCAATGGCCATGTTCTTGTTTCTGCTTCCTGTAAGAAGTGCCAGACTGTGTGTTGAGCGGCATCTTGGTTTTGGCCGTGTCTGGTAGTTGATCCACAGAAGGAGGCTCAGACGTAGGACATGTACACAGCAGTGCTTCTCCTAACATGTTCTGTGGGTTTCAGATAATAGTAGTTAGTGATCATCCACTGATGGACCTTTATCCTGCATGGATTTGTCTAATCCTACTTTGAACTGTTAATACTCTTGGCCTCTACAGTATCCTCAGGCAACAAGTCTCGCATACTAATTGTCTAGGGTCTAGTGTTTGAACTGTGGAAAGGTATGTGTTTAGAGCTCAGAGCAGGTCCAGCTTGTCTTTGGAAGAATGATGGCATGATTCATCTTCCTAACCAGAGGATATGAGCCTAATAAAAGAAATGAAGCATATTTTGAATTGCAACCCTGAGCACACAATAAGGTGTGACAGTAAGAAATCCTGCCTTGCTTTCATGAAAATGTTTGTGAGTTCAGAGGATGTACGCAGTTATAATACTGACTTTTTATGAATCAGGAAAGTTCAGCTGCCAAACTCCGTCTGGAAGCTTTTGCAGTTGGTGTTGGTCTTCACAAGGGGAAACTGTGCAGTGCAGATGGAGAAACTTCTCTGCATGTTTTGTGCTTCCCTATTAGCTAACACCTACTGGCATCAGACAGTTGGTGTTGTGGGGCGCTTGGCTGCTCTTGGAGGAAGATGATGAGGAAAATACAGCCATTTTTAACTGCTCCAACTTTCTTGTCAAATTCACTGTTTCATGTGTCATTTGTCAGTTCCTCAAATTATCCCTGGGAACTAGGAAAAAGACGCTTTGTTTCATTCTGTGTCAGGGTTGTGGATATTTGTTTCTTTATGCTCTGTTTGACCATGAGCCAAGATGCAGACAGAAAGGGAGATCTCTGTTGAAAGTTCAGTTGCTGCTTCATAAGAAAGTGAAAGCAAAGACTGCTGGCATGCAACTGTGTTGTCTAGGGAGTCTTGTTCCTTATTTGATTCCAGGAGAGGTTCAGATTTCTGCAGTAGGTGTTTTATTTAGTGTTTCTCTGTTCCTCTCTACGTATCTGTACAGGGCTTGTAACTCCTGCATCTAAGCGCCTGCTCATTCTGGAATGGTGGAGGACTTATCAACACTATCCCGAGGAAAAAAATCCTGATTAGGATTTCCACACAAGTACTGAGTAGAGGCTCCTTCTCTGTGCCAGTATAGGTGCAGCACACATCCTGTAGAAATTCCCAAGCAAAGGGAAACCCAGCTGAGACAGAGGGGTCTAAACCTTGTCTTTTTTTTTCTTTCCACATCCCTATCTACAGCCAAGGATGCAGCAGGTGGTGAGCTGCACACTGGTTGCAAGCCTTGTGCAGCACGTACAGAGCATTGCAGAGACACCAGTGCCAGCTCTGAATCAGGTATTGCAGTGACCAGAAGTACTGGGTTCACGTTCCAAGCCGAGTGACGCAGACGTACTCTAAGACAGTAGTACCTCTGCATCTGTTATGTTGCCGTGAAGCTGCTTTTAGTAATGCTGAACAGGAAGAGGGTGGGTTTTTTTGGCCCCTAGCAGACACTAAAATGAGAGCTGCTTTTGTCCCTTGGTCCGTTTAGCTGTGGAGAGCCTATTTTTAGCACAGTAGAGATTATATATATATGTGTCTGTGTACACACACATATGTATATATACACATTCAAGCTAAAATTTTAAATCATTGAAAAACCACAAAGTCTTGAATTAGAAGAGGGGTCAGGGGAAAGTTCATGAACTCCAGCTAGTGCTGCAAACACAAGCAGCAGCTGATTCCCCTCTCCCAAGGTCTCAGCATGGTGTGGCTCAGCAGGACCTTCCACGTAACCATAATGACAGGCTTCTGCTAATGGAGCTTCAGCTCACACATACCCTTGGCGTGTAGCATCTAGGGCCAGGCACCCTAACGCTGCAGAGACGTTATGTTTTACTCAAAAGAGTACTTTGTAATTTAGAGAATTTTAAATTACGGCTTATTAGCAACAGTTCCTTCCAGAGTAGTGTCAAATGTAGCTCCCTTGATGCCATTACTGTAGCACAGCTGGAGGTGCGTGGCTTGGCCCAGCCTCTGGGGTGCTAAGGGACAAGTGAGGGAGCTGTTTGAGTTTCTACATCTGGAGGTACCTAAATACTTCTTAAATTTGCCTTTGATCACTGCCCACCAACTAGAGGATATTTGCTTCACCTAGTGCAGCATCTCATAGGTTGAACCCGTAAATATTTGTGCTTTTATTGTAACTAATTCTGAGGAAAACAGGACAAATGTTTGAAATCAACTTGAGTGACTGATGACAAGGCAATTATTTCACAGTTCAGATTTCAGAGGAATGACTCAAGAACAGTTTGATTACTTTTATCTCGTAAATTTAAATAGACTGTGGGCTTTAAATTTTATTCTCCTGAAATATAGTACTTTGTATGTTTAAAAAAAAAAGTATTATGACAACTAGCTCTTGTATAGAGGTTACAGAGCATCTCTTTATAAAGGCCTTTTTGAAGGCTAATATTAGGAGCATCATAGTAGGTATGTAGAAACTGAGGCCCATGGAGGAGGTGAAATGACTTTCCTAACTTTGCACAGTGAGCCAGTGAAAAATTTGGGCTAGAACAAAATTCTGGATAAACTAGCCTTGTGCCAGGAGCTTCCACTATTCCTTCTCCAGCCAGCTATTGCTTTCATCTTTGCCTTTGGATGGTTCAAGTGTCTTAAAAGGTGTTCTAGTGGAGGGATGGCAGCAAAACCAGGGCAGGTTTGGGAACAGGCTGAGATGGGAGTGTGTTTGAGGAAAACGCTGGTAGTTTTGATCAAGCTTGGGAACAGAAGAGATTTGAGATGAATTCTCCATTTCAAATCCCACATTAAATGGCTGCATTTGTTGCCAACGTGCACGTTGTAAATGCTGTATGTTTTTTCTTCTGGAGACTTGCAGAACTGCTTTAACCTGGCCCTGGTAAGGTTAACATGGTATCCTTTCAATTACCTTGAACAAAACATGCCAATTTTCTATTGCCTATTTTTAGACTTCCAGCTGGGCCTAAGAATTGAAAAGTTATTAAAGAAAGCCAAGATCTGAGCAAATGTGCCTGGTATAAATTGTAATATAAACCACTTATAAGTATAGGTTTTATCATCCTAGAGTTATTTCTTAATTTAAATGTTTCATGTGTGTTGGAGATGGAGATGTATTTGGGTGAGGAACGCGATTATAAAAGCTATTTCTTTGTATGCCAGACTGTGATTATTCCAGATTGTAAAAATAGAAGTATTACACATCTGTGAAATACCTGAAAAACTTCTTTGACAAACCAGATGTTAGATCATCTAATAATTATTTTAAAGATACACACACAAATGAAAAAATACATGCAAACTTATTGTATTGTGATGATAATGTTATTGCTGTAAGATTAATTTGTTTTGCTTTTCATGTCTCCTGCAGCAAGGGCAGTCTGAGCATCTGAGTCTGGTTCCCATTTGTTTTACTTGGAATGTGTTGGGCTGTCTTGAATATCTTCCATCGTTATATGGATGGGACATGTGCAATAGCTGCCTAAATGTAGGGCATGGAGACATACTGGAGGTATATGGTGTAATTAACTGCACAGCTATTCGGGAGCAGCTGGTCCCTATTGTTGTTGCTTAATGCTGTGCAGCACAACAAAGCCTTAAGGCAGCACTTGTTAGTATTTATGGAAAGCCATTACCCAGTCTGTGAATGAGTCTGCAGAAGAAGAGGAAATTCTGATAATAATAAACATGGGTTGTTGTTAAAGCTGGAGAACTCCAGCCATCCCTGTCACTTGGTGCTGGGTGAAGGCTCTTGTCCCTTTGATTTTTACCACAGAGTAGGTCCAAACTCTTTCTCTGAATCAACAATTGAAAATCCAAACGAGTGAGCTCCTTTCCAGGGCAATGCTCTGCTCTTCCCAGCCCTCTGCGTTTTCTAAAGGAAGTCAGAAACTCTTCCTACTGCAATCTAGTTTGGGTGCCAGGATGTACATAGGAAATACTATTTCCTGCCTGTGCTGGCAAGTTCATTTATTAAACCATTTCCTCCAAGATCCAAACCTCTTTGAAGAAGAAATAAAGTTCAAAGCCTTTTTAAGAGACCATTTGTTCTTCTTATGTGCCTAACCTGAGTGTTACGCTGTGTGCCATATCAATAAAAAGAGCTTAATCTCTTGAAGATGGACTGGTTGTTGTTCTAGGTCACCAGGTTAGGAGCAGCATCAGGAATAGGTTACAACTGCATTTTTAGGAAGCTGCTTTCCAAAGCTGAGGGGCTTTGTTGTGTTGTTGCTGGCGAGGTGAGCGCCGCCGAGCAGCCACGGGGCTGTTGAACAGCTTTGTGTGGGACAGGCAGCAGCTCAGGGCTGCTCAGAGGCAGGGAAGCTTGGGCTGCCGTGTGTGTTTATTGGGACACTAGGTAGCTCTGAGTCCAAATGGATGGAGCAAATGTAAGGCAGATACCTCAAAGCACTTTCTTCTTTCTATCAAAGTCACCTCACTCTTACTGGCATTCCAGGTCTGGGTTTTAACCAGCAATACAGATGCTATAATGATGATAGTTACCCAACCTCTTGTGGAGCAAAAATGATGCTGTGTGACTGATGACTGCTTAAAACCAAGGAGGGGAACTCAGACAATAATCATCATCATACGATCTACAGGACAAAAATTATTCAGGAGCAAAAATGTTTCCAGAAATCTTTTGCTGTTGCTGGTTTTGCTCCAGCTTTCGCCTTAAACACTATAGAGACAAATAGTTGGGAAAAAAGCTTCCAGTAAAAAGTTTCCTCACTCTGAATCTGATAAAAGTAATAAAGGAGGTTTGCAAAGTGTTGTGGGTATTTTCTAACCTTGGAGCACGTTAGCAGTAAGGTCCATTTGTGAGGAACAGCAGCACTGAAATGTTTATTATTGTGCGCCTCCCTCCTTTTTGTATTATTCTGTGAGGATGGGGCCGCTTTTCATCTGATATGTGCTGCCAAGGCAGATAAGAGAGGTTTATATGATGTCAGATCTGAAACCAAGAAACCTGTAGACAGGTTCTGAGCAGTGATGCCTCTGGCAACTGGTTTCAAGGCAGAGCTTATGTAGAATGCCTGAGGTTTTAATAAGCGTATAGATGTCTGAACAGCACATAAAGAGCATGGGAGGTGACAGGCTGACCCAGTCACTTTCATTAATTGGGATCAAGTTACCTTTTTACATCCGGGCAGAATGCTGTGCTGGAGATTTGGGAAGTGAACAATACATTCCCATTGTCCCTGCGTACCAGGTCCTCGGGAACTGGTAAACTGGGAGGTGAAAAGTAAGTCTATAGTAACAGGGGATGTTTGTGGCTGAGAGAGCACCAGGTTGTATAAGCCACGCTTGCAAAACTGCCGGCGTAAATCATTGAGATCTTTGCGGCGTGTGCTCGTCAAAGGCCACTGTTCACCTGAGAGTTCTGCACACACCAAATCAAATCCTCTATCAGAGCTTTTGATGGTTTGTGTTTTATGCTCATCAGAGGTTAGGGCTAAATCTTCAGGTAGTTCTATCAAATACTTCAGTGAGTGATTGAGAAGTACACAGGTGTTTACAGAATTATCAACTCGATTGTAAGAATGTTGAGTTCACTTTAGACTTATTTAAAAAAAAAAAAAAAAGATGAAAGAGCAGAAAATCTATATCCGGGCTGCTTGATCTGTGAAAACCCTAATTAAGACCAAAAAAGACTGATTTGTCTTTTTGTGTAAGGTAAAGATGTGAATATTTACTTTATTTCACTCCCAGATCAGACATCTTAGACATTTCTATCAGCGCAGTAAGTGCCCTGCAGGAAGGGTTGCATATCCTGAAGCAGTTTGTCAAACCAGGTTTTTAAGACATTTGTTTGAATATAAAAAGAGCGTAAAACCTCAGCACCACAGTGAATAGCACAAAACTGTAGGCTGGGGAAGAAAAAGCCTTAGAGGAAACTCATGGACAGTGACTTGAAATCCCAGATTCATTTGGGAAAAAAAAAAAAAAAAAGTTGATATTTGCATCTATTTTTTGTCAACCATGTCCCCAAGTGAACCTTGAGATAACCCAAACATTTAAAAATTGTCACTTAGGACCCAAAGCACAGAGCAGACTGACAAAACGTGCTTGTAAAAGATGTATCTCTTCAACATGGAAACTCTTCTTGCAGTGTTTTGACAAAACATTTCTAGAATTGAAGATTAACTGACTGATAAAAGAACAGAAAACCAGGTTTGGTTTTGTAAAATATGAAAAGTTTACATTTTGAAAAACATCAGTTATTTCACTGTGCTACAAAATCAAATTGCAAATCCCTACGAAGATATTTCAGGAAATGTTGTTTTCCAAGCAGCTTTCCGTAACATTCTCAATCACGTTTTTATTAAGGTTGATGATTTTAATCTGCTCTTTAGCTTTTTGAGAATTTGGGATATGTTTTGGTCATTTTTGAAGCTTTTGCCTAAGTGTAAGGCTAGAAGCCTACATGAAAGCTGAGTTTCTCCTCTGGTCTCAAACATTTAAGGAGTTGGGGTTTAAATAAATCATTCAGAGTTGTAAGATTTGAAACAAAATTTTGACAGTTGGCAACACTGTGGGTCTAGTACAAGGCTTCCATCTCAGTTACTTCTAGCAGTATGTAGTTCAGTCACTGACAGATCAGGGTTGTTTCTTGTTAACATGAACTTAGTCATGCAAAGCTTAACTGATGCAGTGAAACAGATTGATGTCCAGGAGTCTGTTTCTGGGGGTGTTACAGCTCAGGGCAGAGGGGTCTGAAGAGTTTAGTCGATTAAATGTAAAATATTCGTGTAGTTTCTGTGAAATATATACTGAGGTATCACTGATGAACATAGGGATGTATTAGATATGTGAGTATATTCTCTCATGCATAAATAATGGGTCAGACAGTGAGCAACCGTATGTCAGCATTCTGGATAGAATGAGGAGACCTCCTTTCTGTTCTGTTTGTCCTCCATGCCGGCAGTCACTGTCCTGGTACCCGTGCTGCCCTCCTGGACAGATTCAGAGTGTGAATACCCTGACCCTTGGGCACTGAGAAGCATCAGCTGCTGACTCTCCACAGGGCATCTAACAGTCCCTGTCCTGCAGCTTTCCCAAGAATATTTGTCTCAGCTGATTGGAAAAGCCTGGTCATTCCCTCTGCACTGGGAATTCGAACCTTCCCAGGCTGGTGAGTGCTGGCTGATAATGGTCTGGCTGGCCATTGAGTCCAGCCTCGTTCAAAGTTCCGGGGCTTAAGTATATCACTGCTGCCTTATCTTACCCCTAAACAACAACATCTCAAACCCTCTGCATCAGATGCAACTGGCAGCTTTGCATGAAACACTTCTTTTGAAATGATAGATCAGCTTAAAGACATGAGTTCTGTATGATATGAGGGAGTTTGGGGGAACTTTTTCAGCTAGTGTTCCCGTTTCAGGTGTTTCATTCTAAAATGGTCATATCTACTCACTTTATTCAAGCGAATCCAGTCAGGGCTGAAACTAATGAAATACAGACTGCGTTAAATTCCATGTATATATTTTAAAAGTTCGATACAAGTATACTTATTTTTTGTTACTATTTAGTATTTTTTGTTGCTGCAGAACCCAGAGGCTCTGCGTATGAGTGGGAGCTGTTGTGCAAGTTGTGAGGAGCTGACACAGGAAAAGCCATCCTTGCCCTAGTGAGTTTCTGAAATTTTGCACATCACAGCATCTGAGGACAGATCTAAGTCTCTGTCCCATCTCTCAGTACTGTATTCCACTTAAAGGAATTACCAACACATACTCTTTGAGAATTTCAGGCCTGATTCAAAATGAGAACAGCTCTGTCGACTCTGCCTTTCTGGACTGATTTTCTTAAAGAGGAGGAATCTTGTACTTAGGTAGCAGGAAGTTGTTTCTGTGAAAGATAGTTTCTTATACCACTTGTTGTTGTTGTTGTTGTTGTTTAAAGTTGAACAAAAATGATTAATGTTTAACTCCATCTGCTACCTGCAGAAACCTGTTGCCAGTTGGTCTGGTCATCATCTTGCTGAAATCAGTGGAAGGAATCTAAGAGGGTATAACAAGCCCACAATTTTTAGTGTAAGATATAGGGAAGGGCTGCTGGATGTATAGATTTGCCTGGTGATCCTAGTGCCACTTAATGGAACTGCAGTGGCCTGTGTTTTCACGTGTCATTAACTGCTCTAATTTCATTAAGTCTATGATCCTTTCTCCCAGACTAGAGTTTCACTGCACTAGTCACAGAAAAAAATGGCTTACGGACACTGTGTGAAATCTATATTTACCTAATTATAGCTGCTATGGGAAAAGGCCAGTTGGTTATTTTGGGAGCTCTTAGAATAAAACATGTCTTGAAATCATCATTTGCGGGGTTTATGGGGTTTTTGTTTGTTTCCATCTGGATTCTGCATTAGCTTTTTCATCTGAAAGCATATGACACTAATCTGTCTGACCAATGTATTATGCAGTCCCAGGAACGCAAATTTTAAGAGAAGGTTAAATCTAGTAGAGAGTATCTTGTCTATTAACTGTTGTCAACTCCTGGTTCCCTTGCCCAGTGTACTAAATTTGTTCTGACTGCTTTTGTTCATATACATAACAAAAGGTGTCTCACAGTACTGAGTCTTGCTATAATGAGAAAAAAATGTTAAGAAGAAAACTCCATGTTGAACATTAAAGTGACAGTCCTGTTCAGACTACCAGGGTGGGTGATTTGCACCGTCTGTGCCATGTTCTGTAACACAGGGAAATGAAGAGAGCCAGACAGGGGCTAGTACTTAAAATTACATGAGCGAAAAAAATGTAAATGGAAATCTACAGACTGCTGATTCTTTATTTCATTTGTAGAGCTTAAAAAATATTAGTTACCATCGGAAAAAAAAGCACGAAGTTTTAAGCTGAGCTCTTTGCTGGAATAGTACATATCTTCCTTTGGCAGTCATTGATCTATTTTTCACATATAAGCTATACAGTGTATTAGCTGTATATATTAGCTGAGAGAGTATGAGTTCTCAAAGGAACAGATGGTTATTCCCAGCCTGGACAGCACTTTTTAAGCATTAAGAAATCTATACAACTGTTCAAGTGAATTACCTGGGTTTTGCTACTGCAGTTTTAAAGTGTGGTATAGACTTAAACAGTCCCTACCACTAGCATCCCCCCAAAATTAGAAGTTTCCTTTCTTATGCTTTCTTCATTTGGCGTGCACTTTAAAAATGACAGTTGTCGTCCCTATGAAGATTAGAAGATCCGTGTTGGGTTTGTCACATGCTTTGATGGTAGTATTGCCCCAGGCATTTGTCATCCAACCTACAGGGATAACAATGTGTAATGGTAGTGCTTTTTTCAGAACACAGTAAGTATACAGATATTATTAAATTTTACAATTACCACAGGGAATGAATCAAAGCCTCCAATAAGCAAATGAACTATATATTATTGCCCTGCCTTTATAATTTTTGTTCAGTACTATCTGATTGCATTCCCCTTATCGCTTAGTTGTTTCTCTGCATGTAGTTTTATCTAATTTCTCTTTATTTCAGTCACTCGCAGAGGAGATAAATGGATTACTTCAAACTAATCGCTACTTATTTAAAAAATCATCAGCCTTCTGTAACAGTTTCAAATCAGTGGTTTAAGCTAGCTTTTACTATCTGTGGTATTTATCTTGAAGCATTTCTTCACTGTAGCGTCTGTTAATAAGACATTTTTCTAAAGCCGCTTTCAATTTGCCTTTACCTGGTCTGCCGAAATTTTTAACACAAACAGATTATCATAGTTAAGTAGATAATGAGATATTTCCTTCTTTTAGTATCTATATAGATTGGAAATACCATGGCTAGACCTTGCAGCTGGATGGTTTTCAACGTAAAGTGTCTGACAGAGAACTAGAATGAAAATAAATATTGCATTGTCTTGATTTCTCCATCCTTATATAACAGAAGAAGCAGCTGCGTTATTTGTCTAATTGAAGGAATGTTATCAGTATGTTTAATTAACTGTAAGAGTACTTAGTAATACTGGGAAAGTAAACAAAGGATAAATGACAAAATGAGCTCATCATCTAAGACGGTTTAATTCACAGGCATTTGTACCCTTTCGTATAATTATTGTAGTATGTGCCTGTCCATCAGAATCAATGTATCCGATCTATATGCAACAGCATATCAATTTCTTATCCCCTCAGCAAGCTTTCTTCTTTTCCCAGTGTGACTGGATAGAGACTTCATGGAGCCTA
This sequence comes from Antrostomus carolinensis, assembly GCF_000700745.2. NCBI lineage: Eukaryota > Metazoa > Chordata > Aves > Caprimulgiformes > Caprimulgidae > Antrostomus > Antrostomus carolinensis. The sequence continues at coordinate 88,357 of NW_010334622.1, read as the reverse complement.
ATTCTCACATATCCATTTGCACTAATTTTCAGTGGGATTCATTTATTCTTCCCTTGGTGTGAGAGCAAAATCGAACTTCCTATTGCTGATACATGAACTGTTTGAAGGTTTTATAGTTTTAAAACACACTTTAATCCCAAAGCATTGAGTGATGCTGGAGTAGGAAATGGGATTGTCGTAGGCCATCTGAAATGAAGCTTCAGCAACCCAAACTGAATAGAGGTTTTCTCACTCATTCTAATTGATGCTCCCAGCAATGGGAGCCTCAGATGAACACAGTCCTGATTATTGTTGGTATCAGAGGAAAAAGCACAGTCCAGGAGTTAAAATATTTACAAGTCTTGGACTCTCTGAGGGAGTAGTTGACATTTCACAGTTAAAACACAGTTTTCCAAGGATGTAAACCTGGATCTGTTGGATGAAGGTTTCCACAGAAGTGGACGGAGCATAAAGGTCCTGCAGGATCTGGGATGTGGATTCTGATGAAAAACATGTTCCTTGTGAAAAAGTCCTTATCTTTACAACCAGCTACCTCAAAAGACTCAGTGAAAGCCATAAGACATAATTAGATCATGGAGTTTGATCCCTGCCAAATTCATAATTTAAGTCAATGCTTAAGGTCGCATCTCTACCAACAACAACATAAAGGAACTGCTATTAGTGCACGAAACTGATACTTTCATGTGCTAATACACTGATCACTCCAATTTTCTGTTAAAATCAGGACTCAAGAAGTCTTAACTTAATCCTCAATATCTAGGAATTATCTCAGAGGTGGATTTTTCTTAATTATTTCAGTTTCTTATGCGAAAGTAAAGTTTAGAAAAAGTATGCCTTGCCTAAGGTTAAGCAACTCTTTATTCAGGACTTATTTCAATCACTCAAGCTTTCCAGCATATCCATTCTTCCTAGGCATTCCCCATCTTCCACAAATACAGTAAAATAAACATGAAGGAATATCATCAAGAAGAAGAAATGCTGCTTGTGTAAGTAATTATGTCCCTTGTTAGTTCACTATAAAGTAATTTTCTTTTTTTCCCCTCACTCTTTACATTTCTTAGTGTGCCCTGGAAGGTATTTTTACTTAATTTTGTTTAGAAATTTGAAAAGCAAGAGAAAGTGAGAGATGATTACAGACTTTATTTAAGGGTTTGATTTTGGTTTCTCTCTGTTCTTATATCAAAGATAAAATGGAAGTGGTGGTGTCATGTTCAGGTAATGAGATTTTATATTAAAAAGAATAAATTAAGCTCATAAAGCCAGTGGCAGGAGGGATATGAGGAACCATTTCTAGCTCACAAAAAGGACTTTATACATTAATGCAGTGAGCATCAAGAGTTATTAGGAGCTGAAATTCAAAGCTCAAAGGATGTCAAGTGCTTCAAAAGCAAAGGCTTATTTTGTATTGTTTATATTTAGAAGTGATACGGAGCTCCCTTGAAATATTTTACCCATGATGTCAAAAATCAAAAGCATTAGTAGGAAAAAAAGAACTCGGGACATTTCCCATGCAAACAAGAGTTCTGTCCGTGACACACCAGAGGATTCCTCTGAGGTACAGATTTGTACACAGCACTACTTACCAAAAAAACACAAACATCTTCTCTGCTTAGCTGCACGTTGTTGCTTGCCTTGAAAATTCATCGTACACAGAAAGGTTTTACAGTAACATTCACTTTTATTTTCTTTTTTTTTTTTTTCCTAAGTAAAACCCCAAATCCTGGAATATCAGTATGTGGTCATTTTTTAAATAGATATTTTTTTGAAAAGCTGTGTGACATTTTTCTTTAATGGCTGATTTTTTTTTAATGTCAGCTACATTTTTAAAGCATGAGGCCTGGTTGTAACTAGCCTCGGCACTGCTACTGTACATCAGACTGTACTATTTGATCATTAATTTATCACAGTTCTAGCAGTTTGTTTGACAGGTGATAGTGCTTTCATCTAATGGCTACACAGCAAGTGTGTGGTGCACTAAAGAGTAGATGCCACTGACTAGAGTTAGAAATCAGCAGACAACAGCCACTTTGCAGAGCTTTATCGATTTACCAGAATCATTTAAAGATATGAAACAACTGAAATAATGAATGCCAATTCAGCTCACTGTGGGGTTTTTTTCTTACAGTTACTTAGTTTGGAGTATATTAATAGAGTTTTGTTGCTAGTAGTGTTGTTATTACAGCTATTTGCAGTGGTAAAAGAGGCGCAGAAATCAAGGTGCAGTTTTGAATGTTTGTACTAGGAATACAGTGTTCGTGTCGAGTGTGGCTTAGGAAATTGATACTTGGCAGAAGTATGAGGCATATTGGACTATTATGAATATTTAGCTTCTAAAGACAGCCTTTCTTAAAATTGTCTGGTGAAAATGTTCTCTGAATTAGGTATATAAATACCTATTTGCTCTATATAAGTATCTATTTGCTTCACTGATGGGAGGTGCACAATAAGGGACCTTTTGCCAGCAACGCCCCCTGCAATCTGTACTTCTATTATCGAGGGAAACAAACTATATTTAGCCTTTTACCTTTTGTTTCACACTTTGTTCATGACAACATACATGTAAAGCACGATGTTTGTGTCACCAGTTGTTCCAATGCTGGTACAGGCTGATGCACTCCAGCTGTGCTTCTGGCCAGGACTCGCCGGGCATGAGTTAGCTGTGCAGCACATCTACAGCACAACGCGTCTGCCTGTTGCCTATGGGCCATGGAGCTGAAATGTGCCTCCAGAATTGCTCTGCCTGAGATCCTGGCTGGATCTAGGGCTACAGCTGGGCTGTTGTGCGTATGGAAAGTCTGGATCTTCAAATCATACCCCACAGCGTAGTTATGTCGAGAGGACTTGTGTATGTGATGGCTCAGATCACTGCATTTATCCACCAAAGGCCTGTCTTGTGGCTGTTCCTGGTTTTGGTAAGTTTGTAGGGATGATGTGCTACCAGAAATCCAGTGCCGGGGTTTGCTGCAGCGGAACCTGGGACCCATTCCAGCAAGATGCTGGAGAAACAGCAACCTGTAAAACTGTTAGCAGCCCCATGAACTTCAGAGACTCTCCCATCCTGAAGCACTTGGCTACACCAGGTCTTAGTTGAAATTATATTAAGAGCTGGAAGAGGTACTTTGAATTTCAAAGTCAGTGCCAATAGATTTCTGTCCCTGATGTTGGACAAGTCAGCTTAGGCCAAAGCTGAGATGACTCATGGAAGTTAATTAGTTTTCTGAGGTGCTGATCACTCGTATTTCCCACTGAAGTCGATAGGGAAACTCCCACGTGTTGTAGTGGGAGCTGGAAACTGGCCATGCAGTGTTGTGGGACATCCAGAAGATGCAGTGGTACCTTTTGTAGTGGAGACAGTGGGAGTTGCTTACAAACATGAAGGAAACCAAAATAATGCCAAAAGAAATTTTGTTTTCCTCCTCCTTAGTGGTTGCTACAAAAATCCCAAGTAAATAGTAAACACAAGAGTTTGTCAGACGTTTTCAGGATTCATTTTAAACGTACGTGGATGCGTGTGTGTGTGCTGCCTGTCGGGCTGCCCTGTACCTCGTCCTGAGCGACATGCTACTCATTATTCTGAAGTTATTACTAGACCACTGTCTCTGGCTTTGTAGTAGCTCATCAGAGTTGATGAGTTTGTGCAAGCCTTGCTGCAGTAAGGATGCCATTCCATGGTTTCCCATGTCAGCAAGTCATCACCAGTGCAGCTGAGCGTGGATGATGGTATTTTGCTGAGGAAGAACTAGTGGGATCGCCAGGCCTGTGTTACATGCACTGCAGGCAGAATGATCTGCCAGAGGCTGACATGCCATAAAGCCTGAGATTTAGAGCCTCCCTTTGCTGAAGCTATGAAAATTTACACTGGTCAAAAATCAACGTGGAGTTCTCCATGTACAGATAAATGTGTGTGTGTTGGTAGAGCTTGGACAGGGTTGATCATGAACTTTTTGTTGTAGGCTTTTAAGTTCCTGTGCTGTCAATCTGTCACATTTCTAACATACTAGATCTTGTTTGGTTTGTTTGTAAGAAAGTTCTCTAGTTACTTCTAAGTAAAACCTGATTAAATTTAATTGGTATTAAAGTGAATGTGATATGATCTGCTCTGGTGAGGAATTACAGTGGGACTCTTTTAGTGACAGTTTAAAAAAAAAAAAAAAAAGCAAAGAAAAAAGAACTGTGCTTTCATCTTGCCTTCTCTCCCTTCACCATGGAGTGCCAGATAGGAGTTGCTCAAAGTCCTGCATAAGCTCCAAATCATGATCTACCTTTCCATTTGCCTTCGTGACTACAGAACCACAAGCTAAAAATACCCTGGACGAGCAATTCCCTTCATCTTCTCACTTCAACTTGCCAGTTCCCACTCCAGCTCCTCCTCCTTCCACCATTTGAGTGTCAGTTTGAGGAGCTCTCTTTACACTTTTGGCTGAAATGTTTCTGGGAGGTAGGATGGGTTTCCCCACAGCCAGGCTGGTTATAAATAGTTACTTGCCTGAATGAAGAGCTTGCATCCTTGGCAGGTGGTCTGAAAAAGCAATTGCCATGTGATGGAGCCATATCTTGTCTTATCTTCTCCTAGAAGGTACTGCCTGTGGTTCTGCAAGGTCTTTCCTGGAAGATCCTGCTCACATGATTTCAGCGTTAACTCCAGATGCATTTCCACTGTGCTGGCAATGGAAGTGCTATGTGAGTCTTTCCATTTGCAGCAGGATAAGGAGTTTGGGCTCAGGAGAGCAGATTCTCGTCTCCATTGCTGCTGAAAACCAAGAATAATTCCACTGGAATGAGTGAGGTCCTCTCAGCGATAGCCTTATGCCACAGAGATCAAAGTCTGCCCTTCCCTCGTATTTTAAGCTTATTTTTCAACCAATATGCAAACTACATTTTTACCTTCTCTTTCTCTGCTCCTAATTCCCACAGTTGAAGTCCTGTTTTGAGCCATAATTAATATCCCCCCTCCCTCCAACACGAAGATCCCTTGCCCTTCCCACCTGCTAATCTCAGCCACAATTTGTATTTTCAGTGTGATTAATAGGTACTTTTCCAACCGGAATCCTGAATCTCTGTCCCCAGGGCTGCCTGTTCCCACTCTTGCCACCGCTCTGGTGGTTTGGCAGCCGGGGGCAAGGCGGAGGGGGTGGCCTACATGAATGCAGATGCACGGCGGTGGGCAAGCTTGCCTCCACTCGGCCTGTTTGTTTGTTTGTTGCTGCTGTTTTTGCTGGCCTTGCTCATCAGAGCCTAAATCTCTGGAAAACATCTAGTATGATTCATGTAAACACTGAAGACGAGTAGGGTCAGACTTGCTGAGGGGAGGAATAAAAAGTGGAGGGGAACAAACACTTGGCGGGTGATCGGCTGCCCACCACGGCGCAGTGAGGACGGGGATCGAGAGGTATGCCAAAAAGCTCTTTGTCTCACATGCACATTAGGATAAGTAACATTGCTCCTTGCCATCTGTCTCTCTCTATGAACCTCTGCCTCATTCCCATGTAATAAGAAGATTCATAGAAGTACCAGCTGTGACCTTACAGGGAAGCCTGAGAAACTTTGCCTTTTTAACCAGCACTGGGAGAGTCAGATTTGGCACCGTTGAACACAGTTGTGTGTTTGTAATGTTTTTGTTGTTGCTCTGTCACCATCTCTTCTCCCAGCAGTCATGCAGCGTTCGTAGAAAGATGAAAGCTGGTGTGGCAGTTCAGGGGAGGCTGACAGCTGCCAAACATGGGTTTTGGTGGGCTAATTTTTTTTCTTTTGGGTTTTTTTCCCTACTCTAACAAGGCTGAATAACACAAGGTGAAGAGACTGTCAGATGCAACAATTTCCTTCTCCCTGGTTGCTGATATAGGTAGGCCAAGAGGGACAAAATAGTAGTGATCAAGAGGAAACCAATTGTGTCAATATTTGTTTTAATAATGTGGCACAAAGTATGTAGAAAGGTTGCCAGCTTTCGGGCTCCCTTATAGACGTGGTGATGTGTTCCCTATGGATTAAATGTAAGCTGTCCCTCTCATACTCCATCTTGCAGGGTGTTTGGCAGCTGAAGTTGCTGGCAGCTAACCCTGTGTGCATGATTGTGCCTATGGCCGTGTTGTAGATGCCTGTGCAGCTACGATGCAGGTAAATTCACAGTGAGCTTTTCCATAGAGCAGGATTCCAGTCCTTCTGTTTCACACATTCATGGCAGAGCAGACTGAAAATCCCCCTGACCCATAAATTCATGGTGACACCTGTGTAAACTACTCATTTTGAGTTCAGAGTCATTCTGAAAAATTAGAGGAAAAATGTTTCAAAACAAGAAAAAATTATTTGACTAATAAAAATCTAAACAAAAATAATTTTGATTCAGTTAAACCATGCAATTCAGACCCAAATGTAGCACTTGATCTTCAAACCTGGTTTTAGTGTGGTGAAAATAAATTTCAAATTTAAATGTTTCCTTTTTCACTATTAAAAGAAGCATTTTCTCTTTTTCATTAAAAACAACTGCCTGAAAATGTTATCAACGCGGTTTTCGTAGAATATTGGAATGGATCTGAATCTACATTCTTATGGCTGAAAAAGTGTAAGATAAAAAAGTTTCCATACTGTAATTGTAAGGCAATTAAAATTCCATGGGTATTTTTCTGGGTAAAATAATTGCTAAGTTTTCCAAAGTAAAAGAATTAGACTAAGTGCTCCTGAAATTTCCCTCTTGAGCATCTGTATTTCTTGAGAAACTCATTGTAATTGTATAAAACCAGTTCTTCCAAACTTTCACACTTATCGGTGCTATTTAAAACATAATTTATCCTTAAAATTTAAAAAAATTAGAACAAAAGTATATTGTCTCCCTCTCCTTTGCAATTGTCATGTGGGGAGAACTTGGCTTTTCACTGGGGCTGTAGGAGCACGTTACTGAGACACTTGAAAATTGCACCCAGTATCACCAAGAGCAGCAGATGGATCTGTCAGCTGTTTTGCTGAAAATGGTGAATATCTTCCCTGGAACATTCATAAGTTGCCTGAGGCAAAATTTCACAGTGGAAACAGTGAGATTTCTCTTTACATAACATTCCTAGTACTCACGAAAGTCTAGGTCCCCCCGCCCGTCGGATTAAAATACCCATGAAGCAGGAGATGATGAATAGGCACAGCTGGGCTGTGAGAAGGGCATGTTCAGAAGTCCTGGGCCATAGCCTGCCTGACCGCAGCCCATCAAAGCTGCAGCAAGCAGAAAATGAACAGTGTCTTTAAGACTTACTGTTGTCTCTTATTTCCACGTTTTGGTGGAGACTGAAATAGGCTCCGATGGCGACTTTGTGCCTCTCTCCTTCCACGGGCTCTTAGTGATAGAGCGAGCGGAGTCTTCCTCACCTGGTCACCGGGAAGGCTGTGTGGGCGCGCTCAGTTCAGAACAGGAGGTGTCACAAGTCATATGTCCTAACACACTTGCTGCCTTTGGCTGGTGGTGTCCACAGCTAAGAGGAGAGCTAATCACAGCTGTGGAGATCAGGGAAGTCCACTGTGCAAGTGAACAAACGTATGTAGGTCCCCAGGTAGAGCAACGTTTGGGCCTCGGGGGAAGGGCCGCCCTTCGCGTTGCGGAAAGGATAATTTCAACAATACAGCTTGGCACTTTTCCTACCCATGAGTACTTCGGAGAGTTTAAATTGACTTTCTGCAAATATTTGTGAGCCTGATCCAGGGCCCTTTTTGTTGGGCTTTGTTTCAGACAGTACGAGTAAGAGCTGCTCATGTTGGTGTTCACCAGAAAAAACAAAACCAAACCAGTTACCCTGAATTTGTTCCTACGCTTTACTGTTTGCTTATAGATACCGTGCAAACCTGGTTCTGTAATTTTCTATTGGAAATAAAGATTACAGGCCCAGAGCAACCTGAATTTAACAAAGAGTTATCTACGCTTTCAGGTTAATTTGTTATTAAGGCAGGGTGTGAAATTAAAACCCAATAGCTGTCTCTGAATAACTATGCTCTGGAATAAGAATATCTTTTGTTCAAAAGGATGTTAAGTGGACAGATGTCAATTAAGATTTGCCAAGGTAGAGTCTACTGCAAAAAGAGTACCTTAGGCACTGTCTTAATTAGAATACCTTTTTAAAGTTTATTCCTGTTACTACTGATTTTTTAATGCATTACAATGTCTGTAGCCAAAAATAATGTTTAAATCTCTCTTAACTTTCATTAAATGAAATACTTACTGCAGAAAGGAAATCAGAGGTGTTTTGGAGAACGAGGTTTGTTATGGGCCTCGGAAGTGTTTGAAGTTGGCTGGCAAATTTGCATGAAAGCAATGCAGGACTCCAGTTACTTGTGTGGGTCTGACACAGTTTCGATCATCTATTTTCTGATGGCCTGAGATGTTATTGTTGATGGGTTTGCATATTGCTCCCGTAGGCAAAAAGGAGGAAGCACCACGTGTGTACTTACACCAAAGGGGATTTCCACACAGCTTCCAAGGTTCAGCTCTGGTTTTTGTCAAATCTTACCCTTTGAAGCCTGAAATATTTGGTGCCTTTGTATAAGAGGAAACATTCATATATTTGTTGGATTTTAGCCTTTTCTTCAACTGAGTAAAAGTTGTTTTAAACAAAATCCTAGACCCAAAATGGAAATTTTAAGCTATTTGACATCAGCTACATGCAGACACAAGACTTTGGGTCAAGTGTTGAACTCAACTTCGTACAGTAAAGGTGTGTGTGATTAGTCTTAATGGGACCAGACTCCTAATGGGAGAGCTGTTGAACAAGTGCTTGCATGTCCAGGGATTCCTATCTGGCTGCTGGTAAGTCAGCCCTGTCTTTTGAACAGAAAGAACGAAAGCTCTTGACTCAGGCTGCCATGAATTGTGTTTTGTTTGAAATCTGATTGGATAGTTTGCGATGTGACTCACTCTGTGCAACAAAACCAACAGTAATTTCTGGTGAAATTCCTCCTAATGGGCCTGGCCGTTTGTACCGTATGTCACCTGCTGTGGGATGGGGTTTTCTTAGGTCATTAACAGGCCCAGTTAATGGAGGGGACCCATTGGGTGAGAACACCCACCAGGAAGCAACAGCTCGGGCTGAGTAAAATAATGTGGGCTTGGGCATCCGTGAAAGTGTGAAAAGCTTTGAGGCTTTCCTCTAGTGTCTTGTTTTCTCAAGGGGACCATATGGCAAGCTCTGCAAACAAAATGGATAATATTTTATGTTCAAAGCAGACATCTAATTGCATCTCCCAACCACTGGGCTACAGCATATTTTCTAATTCTGTCTGCTGTATCCCAGTGTAGCACTCTCATTTGCGCTCACCCGCACATGTGTGAGGCACAGTGGTGCAACCACCGCCTCCCTCTGCTCCAGCGTGTTTGTAGTAGGGACTCCAGATGCTCACGCCAGACTTGTTTGTAGCTTGGGCATAACAAACAGAGGGAAAAACTCTAAACAAACCATTTGGAGCCTGATTTCAGCTCCCTCTACACTAACCCAGCTATGACTCAAGGAGTGTTTTTGTTCTTTTGAGAACCTGACCTTGTTGCCTGCACACCAAATGCAGGCAGAAACAAAGAGGCTGGGGAATGAAGGAAAATAAGACCAAAGGTCCTTGTTTTTCTATATATTATTAGGCTTTCTTTTCGGGGGAAAAAAAACCCCAAACCACCCCACAACGCACAAACAAATAAATCTAAAGAAGTTTATCCTAATTCAGATAATAGATGCAGAGCATAACAGTGTAAAGCAGTGAAAGGACTGACTGCTCCTGCCACTGGGTGTTTAGATCATCATCTGTGGGGCCCTCCACATGCTCTTCCAGGCCCTGAGCTAGTCTTGGACTGAGACAGTCAGTGGTGATACAGCGGCAAGTTTGATCCAGTTCAGTGCTGCTTTGTCTCTTTGTTGTATAGTTCTGGATAGTCCTGATCTTCATAGGTAACTGAGGACCACCAAGGGAATGGAACTTTTTACAGCTTCTGCCTTCTGGTTCGTTAAAGGGGTTGGGTTTCAGGCACCCTTTATCCCATTTCTTCTGTAGCACAGAGGACGTGTGGCATGGTGAAAAGCTGTGACTGGTCCTACCAACATCAAAAGCAGGAACAGAATGACGTGAGTGACTGTGGCAGAACAAGCTTCTTGCTCAATTTTCCTGCCTTCCCATAGCTTATTCAAAAGCAGGTACTGGGAGGTTTGATATTCCCAATTGAAACTGTCACCTGGTTTAATGAGTTTATGTTGGAGAGCTGCAGCACAGGCTGGGAGTGTGGTACCACTGCACAGGCAGGGCTGGTGCTCTGCAGATACTGACACATTTCTTGCCAGCAGTCTTGCTCACTGGGCTGTTCACAAGAGGAGTGCACAAACTCGTGCAAATGGGTGGCAATGGAAAAGTAAAGCTATGCTTTTGGGACTGATAACTCAGTTTGGCAGAGTTATGGTAATAATTGTGCCATGAAAAGTAGGTGAACCATTGTAGTATTGAGCATTTCATGCAAGAGGATGTTAGATTAGGAATCCAAACTACAAATGGGATCCCAGGGAAGAGGTTTATTATTGTGCTCATCCGGCAGAGGAGCCAGACCGTATGTAACATCTGAGGAGGAGAGAAACTCAGTAGCAGCTGGGAGCAAGAAAAAAGTATTTAATGAGTTGGACAAGGGAAAAAAATCTGACACAAATTAAGTTCAGAAAAAAAAAAATCAATGCATGGAAGTCACATGTGTCCAGGACAGTTAAAGGAGACATCAAGGCATTTAATAGGTAGTATGATATGGGGAGAAATGCAAAAAACCATGAAAGATACGGCTTTTAGCTTTCACTTTTGAGGGGTTACAACTTTGAAATAAGCCAGCTGAAACAAAATAAAATGTTTCTCCCTCATCTGAAGTGATTTGGCCATAGGTGCCCATGTTCTTTTTATAATTTTGTCCTCTGGAGGATTGGAGTCCTCCTAAAGCTCGCTCCAGGCAGCCACGCAAGCTTGTTCACCTCAATGATTAGTGAGAGGCCTGTGGTGCACTGAAATATTTTAAGGAGCCTATAGAGGAACTCATCGTGAGCCAAACAGGTTACTGCCTTGGCAGGATTCCTCTTACTGATTTGTGAAGATAAAAGGAGGATAGGTAAAGGTTAGTATTTCAAAGCAAGTGTCTTAGATCTTAAAATATTTGTTGAAATTATTCAAGAATAGTTCATTCATGTGAAAGTAGTTTCTGTGTACTGCTGTCAAGGTGAATGAAAGCTGAAGTCTGATGCTGGCCAAGCAAGCAAAAACTGCCTGTGGGCTCCCTTCGCCTGCATACCTGGTGACTCTAAGGCTGACATAGTACAGTCTGTGGGGAGCAGGATCAGAAACTCACAGGCTTTCTTGGGTCAGCTCTGCTGTTGTTTTAAGTTGGGCTAAAACCCCCAATGTCATTGGGAGAGTCACAACACGTATTTTGGGAGTGCTGATGTGACTCTCTGGGATGTCGCTCTGTTCAGGCTCAGGAGCTCCTTCCTCCCCAGCTGCCCACCCTGTGCCAGAGGCTGGCACTGCCCCTGGCCCAGACCTCTTGACCACCACAGCAGAAATGGAGTGATGGTGTGCAGGTCCACCAGTCAGCTCTGAATGATGTATTAAATACTTGGCTCCTCTTTCAACACAAGATTAATGTTTAAGTATCCAAGTTTTCAGAACAGCTGAGATGTTAGGTAGTGAGATGCGAGGGACCTGCCAGCTCTCAGCTGTGCCACAGTCGCGCTGAGCCAGGGATTTGAACAGGATCTGCTACCGTATCTGACCACCACCGACGTGCACTGTGTGACACGGCAGCTGGTTCTGCCTGGTTATCAGGGCACTAACACAGAGGGGGCTGTTTACAGGGGCTGAACACTTTTGGAAACCAGCTTCTACTTAAGAGCTTGTGTCATAGCTAATGACCTTTCACCCCAAGCAGACTGTGACTGCCAGCAGCCACCGACCACATCCTCTGAAGCCCATAGCTCAGAGCATGGACACCTCTGCTAAGCATCTGTGTAAGGAGTAAATGCAAACATTTGTGGGGGCTTAGCAGGTCCTGTTCCTTATGTCTGATTCTTTAAGCCCTGTATGCCAAGTTGTCAGGTGTAAGTGCTCAGGCTTCAGTAGCTTATTGAACAGAAGAGGCTAAGGAAGGGCTGTTAGCAAAGCTACATTCCTCAAGTAAAGGAGGAAAAGTACAAGAGATGAGCATTTGGTGGAGTTGTTCACTGTGATTTTGACAAGTGCAGGCAAGCTGAGATTGTGTTATCATTTCATACAGTGTGGTAAATGTTTTAGACTTAAATTTTAGAGATTATCTGCGAGCTGAAAATATCTATTGATATGCCTTTACTGAAGGGATATGTCTCCATCTGAGTACAAAACAATCCTCCTGTGATGTATTTATCTCCAACTTTGAAGGTGAATGAAAAGTTGAATAATCTATTACTTGACAGTAGTTGGGAAACCTTAATACATGTAATTCACTGGAAATAAGAAGTGGGTTTCTTTGTTGATTTGCAGTGACCTTGGGCAATTTGGCAATTTGATATGTGTCCATATTGTCATAGCATTTCTTAGTTTTTAGAGGAAATTGGGTATGGACACCTGACATCCAGTAAAGGAACAGGAAAGAGTATCTACTCATAACTGGTGGTAATAATTTTCAGCTGGTGGTATTTAGTAAAGTCATCTGTCATGTAATTCTCACAGAAGTCCCATGTGTGGTGTTTTCTGAGGCCTCTGTGAAGCTAGGTGATGCACTGAGATGGTGCTGGACCGGCATGAGCAGGAAAACCAGTGCAGAAGTGTGATTCCAGGTGCCATTCCCCTCTCCGGGAAGCAAGGGGACTTTTTCTTTGGTGGACTGGAGGGAAAAAAAAAATTGGGCTACATCTTCAATGTCAATTTGAATCTTGTCTTTGTTTCCTGCCATTTGATGTCTGGATTTTGTAGCACTCTGTGTGATTTTACTGGGCTTGTGAAATGTACATACTCCAACTTAAAATCTGCATGTCCCCATCTGTACCCTGAGGATATCTCAAAAGGGGGGATTCAGAAACTGGAGGAAGAAAGGTTTCATGAATTTTGCAAACTTTTTTCCTTTAAGTGCCTTTTTTTTTATATACTTGAGTGATGCTTACGAATTACTTACACCATCCGCTATAATTTAATGTGTTACACAATAAAGAGTATCTGCTGTTCTTTGTGTATTTCAATACCAATGCTTTCCTTATCTGTTTTCTCCAGCTTGCCATTTCGTGCAGCAGAGGTTCTGTCATGTGATATTACTCCATGCAGAGGGAAGTCAGAGCAGCCCTGCACGCCGCGTTGCACCACTGGTAAGCAGTCAGAGGATTTGCTTTGGTCATAAATGCAGCTTCATAACGTGCATTTCTCCTCTCTTCCATGTTGAACATGGCATATCAACAACTGAAAATTCAGCGGTTGTCAGCTGAATCAGGATTCAAATTAATAGCTTGTGTATTTCTTTGGAATAGTGTTTTCAGCCCTAATATTGATTTGTAGGCACTCCAAACTACACTGGCTTGTAAATGTGGGTGTGCAATTTCTGTTAACATCAGGGACGATGTCGTTTGCATGCTGAGTGAAGGGTAGACTGTATTAATTGTCTTCTAGATTTTACTGTCTTCATGCAAGCTTAGTATAGTGTTTTCCACACACTCAGCAAATTAGGAACTGTTGTTTTGTCAATATTCATGTTTCAGGCTGTTATATATGCATTATCAAAACACCCAAACCCTCGTATCACAGAGCATACCTGTGTTGCCTAATTCCTAACCATGATTCTGTACGTATTTTACTATTCTTCTGAAATATTTAGTGAGAGGAAAAGAAAATAAGGAATATTTCAGGACAGACTCATGCTACAGAGTAGAATAATCTTGCCTTATTTTAAGAGATCTATTCTAATTTGTGCTTGAGCTTTGCTTTCATTGAACGGTTCGTTCTGTCTTCAAATAGTTATCTAAACCAGGTTTTGATCTGGAAAAGGAGTCTAGACATCTAATTTTCAAGTGGCTTAAGTTATATAAGAGGAATCCCTTTCTTAGGTACCAGCAATACTCCTGAGCAATTAACAGTTTTCCTTCCACCCCCTCACCCTATATTTTTCCAATGCCTTTAACTTCAGATACAGGTTTGGGCCCCCTTCCAGGAGCTGTACTTCTCAGTAATGGGTGTGATTTGTCTCATGTGGGAATTCAAAATAAAATTACCGCTAACATACTTACATTCAATTAAATCTGTTTCAACATACACATCATTTAGCCACTCAGTAGGGAAATCCTCTCTGCCACGTTCAAGGAATGGTAATCGATACGTGCTCACTAGTAACATGTCTGCAAATTTCAAAACACTATGAGGAGTTAGGTGGTGCAGATGACTTTGTCTTAGTAAATTGTAGTCTGACAGCTGCACTTTGCCATGATCAATTCCCATCCCTGTTGTTCAAAGGCAAACTGTCGAGCGATTTAGTTGCTTTTGACTCAGTGTCAGAAATCATGAAGTGCCCCATCCTTGGGAGAGAAGCAATCTGGACACAATTAGAAAATGAGCAGAACACGTGTTCTCAGGTTACATTGAGAAAAAAAATCATAGTCCAGTCTAGGGGTGAACTAAATGGGTACTCTCACCTCTCAAAACATCGTACGCTGACACAAGGCATGGTAACTTTGCAGAAACAAACAGCTCAGTTTGTCCTCAAAAGGGAAGGTTCAGATTTGTGCACGCATATCAGGAAGGTGTGAAGGGTGACCTGTGCTGCTACCAAATTGTTCTGTGCGGGAAAATGTTGAGCTGTGGCTGCAGGAAGGTCGAGTAAGGAGCGGCGTGAGTGCAAGGGGAGTCCTGTCACCTGGGTGTACAGAGCTTCACCTGTGTCCCTGCTTCTGCAGAAGGTAGGCATGTGGGAAAATGGGGAAAGTCTTTAATCTGTGTGCGCTCACTGGCCAACGTGCTGAAGGCAGCATGGGGCTAGGAGGTGACTAAGATGATAGCAGAGTCTGTCTGGGAGTCCTTAACCAGGCCAACCCGTAAATACTGCATGTGGGCACCTGTTTGGGCCAGTGCTGAGAGGTAAAGAAAGATGAAGCTTTCTTACGCTTTTCCTTTAGATGTGGAGGTCAAGCTGCACTTGCATTTGGACACTGAATGTATTTTGTGTTGAAACATGGGTATAGGCCAAGATATGAAATAACCAGATAGACAAAGCCTTGTCTGTGTCGTGCAAATAACTCGATTAATGCCTACTACTTTTCCTAATAAACTGGTCTCCTGCCTCCCAGTGAGCAGGTAAGGAGTGGAAATAAAGTCGCCTTTATGGCTGGAGTGAAATGACTAGGATGACAAATGTGGGTTAGGATCTGTCAGAGCTCACAAAAGACCCAGAACCAATCAACCTGATTTCCTCAGCTGTG
Organism: Antrostomus carolinensis; assembly: GCF_000700745.2. Lineage (NCBI taxonomy): Eukaryota > Metazoa > Chordata > Aves > Caprimulgiformes > Caprimulgidae > Antrostomus > Antrostomus carolinensis. The sequence continues at coordinate 72,947 of NW_010334622.1, read as the reverse complement.
AATACTCTAGTCAGACAAATGTATAATGCATCCAGCTCTCTCTAACGTGTATGTGCAGCCTCCATGCTGGGACTACACTCCAGGCTTTTGAAGTTTAGCCAGTAGCCACTGTATTTCTGGTTGTTTAGCGCTTGCTAAAGAGGAGTTCAGTAGTACCAGGATGAATTATAATTTTTGCCCTGGGAAAGAAACACAGAAAACAAAAACCTAACCACAGCAGCAGAAAGTATTTTGGAATAAGTATTTTTTTTATAAAGGAAAGATCTGAAAAGATCAGACATGATTTTTTTTAAGAGATTGAAGTGTGACCTGAGAAACGGTACAGTTTTGTAAAGGTTTGTTAAAGTAGGAGGTGTGCATAAGACTGGCTTGAAAGGAATTAATGGATGGGAAATGAAGCATATGGAGAAACCAAAACCAGCGCTAAGGTTTAAGCACCCTGTGTGATGCATGCTACTGCTGTAGAATGAAGCAGACCTTGCAGATGTCTTTGGTGTTTTATAATATGTCTAACTCTCAAATCTTTAAGAATATTTACCAATTTTCCTTCTTTCCTCCCTTCACTCCTCTTTTTCCCTGCAATGAGTCGATACTTTGTTGTTGGAGAGAGCCTGGTTTAGACACATTCATTGTGGGTTACGCAGTTTGCTTCGCTGGCCATTTCAGGAGGCTGCATCAACATCCCACCTGGCAGCGTTGTTTACAAGCAGTTTTGCAACCTTTCCATCCCGCTCCCTTATTTTTGTTACGCAGAGTGTAATGATGCCCTATGACATTTTAAGACCGAATTGGTATTCGTTGTGGTATCTCCTCAGGCCTGTTCTGCTTTGAGTGTTTGTGTTACCTGTTCAGACACCCACACGTGGTGTGGTTATTTTAATTTGTGACTGAATGCAAGCTGTACGCCGGATGTCACAGGAATATGTTTAGAACTTCCATTGATCTCTTAACTACAAATAGTCATTATAGCTGCAAAACAAATAGTTGATCAAAAACGTGGAATGTAGCCCAGAAGATGCTGCTCCCTTTTCCTTCTGGAATGCATGACGTGCAGGTTTGAGATGTAATATGTAAACGCCTGAAAGGTTTTAACAAGAAAACAAGATGGCATATTATTAGGCAAGGACTGTTTGGGAAAAAATCAGCTCCCTGTCTTTGCTTCTTTAAAATTAAAGAATAAGAAAAAGGTACAGGCAGCCATGGGAAGTTGGTTGGCTGGTGTGACTCCTCAGCACTAACGTAGTACTCGATAAATCCCCGGCCATAGTTTGGACTAAACAGAGGTTTTCACTTCTCAATACAGTTGCTATGCAACAATTGCACAGTTCGCTTGTTGCCCCCAAGAAGTGGCTGCATCCTGCCTAGATAGTTTGAGGAGTTCATAGACATGTCCCAGGTACTGTGGAATGACATGTAAAACTTGTTCTTACTCAGTTGTTTAATTTTATGTATTAGCTATTTGTCGGGAGAAACCTGAATTTGGCAGAAGAGTTATTTGAAAGTGTAAATCAAAATTGCAACATTCAGATTGCAACACCTTAAATGCTGGGTCCTTGTGCCCTTTTAATCCTTGGCCTTACTTAAGAGAACGGAAAATTTCCAAGATCTGGTCAAATGTGTCATTTTTAGGGGAAGAAAGGTAATCCAGTGCTTCCCTGCAAATTCTGGTTGGACTCTTTTTCTTGCACAGCTTCCTTGGGTGTAACCCTGGGCAAGTCACTGGGGACGTGTCCATGTCCACAGTGGGGCTGGAGCTGGCTCCAGCACTGCTCCTTGGCATCTAGTCCTCTTCCAACAAGCCCTACTGAGAGCCTGAGATCAAAAGGGTGGCAGCCTGAGCACAGCCAGCCTTGTGTCTGCGAGCAGGAGCTGTCACAGCTGCGTGTCGCCGCACTTTACGGAGGATGAGGTTAGGTCACTGCTAGCTCGGGGAGGTCTGCACTTGTGCAGCTTCAGACAATCTACTTCTTTAATATCTCTCTGCTTTGGTCCTCCCTCTGTAAAATGATCGATTTCCCTTCTTCCAGGAGGTCTTCCTGAGATAAATGCATTGACAAGTATGATGCAGGTAGCCACTGCAGTACTGGAGAATTATTTCTCCATCTAAGGGTTTTAGATGTAGGTGATTGCTAGTTGAAACTTGTCCTTACAGAGCCAGGAATGCTTTTAGGTCCTTCCTAGCAAAAGTTCTGGTGCTCGTTAGAAACTGGTGGTTTGTTTATTTTAAATAGTTGTTCACAATAATTCCTGTCCAGAAGAAATATGTAGGACAGAAACAGCATTACCTAACAGCGGCGTTCAGTGTACCGTGTTGTCTTTGGCCCTGCCAGCTCTGGACCATTGACCAAGCACTTTCTGCAGTGGTGGTGTCCCTGCTAATGATGACCGTGGTGTATCGGTAGCACTGCAGTCTTTGAAAAGTGGGGAAAAAAATGTTTCTGGAGTTCATGCCATCGTATCACAATTGTCGTCGGATAATTATTGAATGCACACAAGAGTGGCATTATTTTTCCCCTGCAAATGAGTTGTAGTTGATGTTGTGCTATTTTGGTTTTGTTTTCTGTTTAACATTCCTCCGTAAGTGCAGCTCCTCTGAGGCTTGAAATGAGACAAAACTGAACCAAAGTGACTTTGTTTTCTTTGTGTAAGGGAACGGACGCTGAGTGATAATGACATATTTTGCGTGTGAGCAGCAGGTGCGAGACCAAGTGTCTACTGCGGATTAAAGTAAATATGTTTTTTTCTATATTTAACTGATATGTGACAAAGAAACAATGTTTAAATGTCACTTTCCATGGTTTTTTGTGTGTGTATAATTATACATTCTAATGTGCCAAGTAGCTACTCACTGAAGTTCAAATTTACATAGTAAAGTTGTGCATAACAAGACAAACAAGATACAGTCTAGCATTCATCTCCATGCATCTGGGCTGCCTCCACCCAGCAGTTACACTACCAACAAATGAATGTTTTCTGCTTTCTTGAGTTCACATAAATAGCTGTAAATTCCTATAATTAACTATGATAAGTCACTCCCCACTATTAAAACAAAGACATGTTTGTTTATCGGTTGTACTTGCATCCACCACTGTTAACATTACCCTGTCGACTGGTGTTTTTTCACCGTGTTAAACAAAGCAGAAATATTCCTGTTGGGCAATGCCAGGGTCCCAAGAGCAACCTCAAAAGCAGGAGCACCAGGCTGTCTCTTTTTTTTGAATGCTCCATTTCTCTGCTGATGGCTGTTTCATTTCCTCACCCCTTAGTGCACCCCCTCCAAAAGACAGCAGTGTTAGGTGGGCAGTTACGGCACTGGGGAGCGGGGCTGCGCTTGGAAGTAGATGCAACTGAGATATCAGGATGAGTTAGTTCTTACAAGGCCTAAAAAATAAAGCAGTTCCTGTTTTTCCGTGTGTCAGGCATGTGTTTAGTCATAGGCTATTTGTGGCAAAGCTGGTTCACACTTCACTGTCTATATTATTTTTTCTGACATTGAGTTAGATTGGCGGTGATTTAAAAAATATTTGTGATGCTTTTCTGCTGAAATCTGATTTGGTTTGGGTTTTTTTGTTGTTGTTATTGTTGTTGGGTTTGGTTGAGGGCGTTTTTTGAGACTAAGGACACCAAACTTTGCCTCAGAGCCTCACTTTTCTTCTCAATTATATTTTTTATTTTATAAGCCTACTCTCAGTGCTTAGTGGAAACTCTGCTTATTTCTTATCTCCATTGTCTTCTGAGTGTTGGGGCTGTGCTCAGGTTGGCTCTGCTGTGGCAGGACATGTTTTTCACAGCTTTGAATGTCTCACAAGTAATACTTCGTAAGAGATGCTGACCACAGAACTAAATTAGGCACCCAAATTACAACTCCCATGAAATACTGAAAAGGAGGGGTAAGGGGGTAGGAAATATAACAGGGACAGTTTTGTTTTGCCTAGATTTTCCATGGAGAAGTATTTCATAAGATATGTTGAATCAGAAAGCTGGTCATATATCTTTCTCTGCATGGGAACGAGACCTTCAGTGGTCTACAGATTACTCAGGAGTGGCCGTGCAATGGTGCTGGGACGCTGGTAGCCAGAAATGGAGGCAATTCTCTACTCTTGCATTTCTACACCATCTTCTTCTCAGCATGTAGGCCTGTTAGTTGCATTACGATTGTAGTCAAAGATTTGCTCTTTAGAGAAAACAGCTGTAACACAGGACTTTGTATCTGCTGGCCAGAAGAGATCAAGAGCTGACCACCTGAAATAGCAAGGATGCTCAGAAAGTGCGTTGTGAATGTGGAGCCACTGATGGTTTAGCAGTTGTTGGTCACCAAGAAAGTGTGAAAACATTTTCTTTTAAGATGGTTTCTTTGGATAGTAAAAATAAGTCTTTCCCTCCAGGTTTTAGAAGCAGACTATACGTGGCTGCTTCTTTCCTTATGGATTTTGTTATAAATAATTACCATGCATGAAGAGCACAGCACATGGATTATACAGCAAATTCTGGTTTAGCCAAGCAAACTCCCAGTGGCACAGTGGGCTCTAACAGCTGTGAAGATGTGATTACAGACTTTCATGTTAGCATTGGGTGCCTTAAAGACCTCTGGAGCTTGTTCCTGGGTCAGCAGAACTAGAACAGACTAGCTAAGACTTCACTAAAACAAAGAGATGGTGTAGAGGATTTTCTGTGAAAAATAGAGAAAATGAAAACCATCAAGTTCATTATAGTGCTGAAAAAGTTCGTTCTTAAATCTCCACCCCAGACCAGGGCACACATCACTCCTAGGTTCCCAGACTGTCCTTATCACTTGGCCCCTTGTGATAAGTTATTAGTATTGTATTTAAATTGACACTTACTAGTTCTGGCCTCATTATGTTAGCTGCTGCGTATAATACGTGGTAAGAGATGTAATATGTTGTAGCATTTTGAATAAAGGCAACAAGTAGAAGATGAAGCCATAATTCCTCGTTTCCCATTGAGAAACTGAGGCCCAGAGAGATGCAGTGACTTGCCCCAGGCTACCTGGAAGGCTCTGGCTACCAGGGGCTGCTCCTTGCGCGGCTGGAAGGGCGGCTGCCACACAACCGCCTGATGCTGAGCTTTTACATCCTGTCATGGGCAGAGTCAGCGTGTGCAGCTCAGCCTGGAGCCCCAGAGTTTGTTTTTAAATAGAGCTAATCTTCCTGAAATAAATCCACTCTCCTCTCCTGCCCCTCTCTAAGAAACGTATCGATGGATCAGTGGAATTTTTCAGTTGTAAACTCTGCCTTTGGATAAAAACAGTCAAAAGGGCTTGTTTAGAATTGCTGCCTTTTATTTTAAGTTTTGGTTTCATATTCTTTCCAGGAGGGAGAATAGAAACATGACAGTTTAGGAACTTGAGCTTTTTTCTCCTCCCAATTCTAGGCTTGCCTTGGGACCAACGTATTTTATACAAGCTCAGTACCACTGTAAAAGGAAGAACTAAGAAAAAGGCCAACAAACAATAGAGCATAGCAAAAACCTACTGAAAATATTACAGCTCAAAATACCACCGAGCCTCGTTTCTCTGTAATCCTGCTCTGTTTAATGGGACCTCTTGTGTCCAATTCACCTTATAGTTTTATGAATCTGTGTGATTTTCCCTAATGATCCTGTTACAAAGTCATCACAGCACAAGGACAATGCACATAAAAAGTTAAGAATGCATTTAACTACCAGCCATTGATTAGTGTTCTTGATGAGCTTAAATACTGCCTGGGAAAGGCTTTCTATCAAATCCAATTGGCTGCAGATGCATTAAGCTTAATGAAAGTCAAGATTTGGGTATATATGAATATTTGTTCTTAGAGGAGGTGCCCTTGCCATGAGAATATGAGCACTTGCTATCCACCAGCCTCCTGCCCCAGTGGGAAGGGGTGGCAAATGGCAATGTGTGTGACCCCCCCCGCCCCCCAGAGTTCTGACCCAATTCCCATTCCGCTTAGTTTGCTATAAATCAGGAGAAATACCAGTGGCATCAGTGAAATTGCACTGGTCTTGGTAGTTCTTGTGATCTGCAGATGTAGAGGAAGTGAAAGATCTATCTGTTCATGAGATCTGGGAAGATGTCCATCTGGGGGATCCAGCAGCAGACTTTGGGAAGGAAGGACAGCCTGTTTTTCTCCAGATTGTGGAAGAATTCAGAGGCAGAATCAGGAACTGATGCCAAGTACAAGGCTCCACCAGACGTTCCCAGGAGCTTAGGTGGGATGTGCGTAGTGTGTCAGATGCTCCATGGTAATCACACAGAGCACTGTGTGGTGAGCAGAAGGATTTTGGCCTTACCATGACCATCCTGCTGTGACAGTAAGCTGAGCTACATCCTGCTGTCTGGGAATATATATGAAAAGTCACTGCAGAGTAGGAACGTGCTGCAAACCCATACATTCGCCTGCCATGAGGAGCTCACGTACCCAACCCCCTGTAAGTTTATAAAAGCATAATTTCTCAATGTTGTTTTGTTCTTTTGTGAAATTTCTCAGTCACAAGGTAATTCTTTCAAACAGAAATACAGGTTTTTATCTTTCCTAAGATGCACTTCACCTACAAATATGACAAATACCCTTCTAAAGAAAGCTCATTTCCCCCACTATGTCCAAGAGGCACAATTTCACAAGGACTCCGGAGGCTGCAGTGTGTGAATCCGCTGTCCCCTCTTCCTGGACTGTAGTGTAGTCTTCAGCTTCCAAACTTGTTCTTTTCTGCTCTCCAGACTTATTTGATTTACCGTAGTTTGCATACTGGTTACCACACGTTTTGTTTGGCACAGTTTTTCCCAAAACCTTTCCATAAAACTAAAAATATAACACATGGGACAAACCGCTCCATTACCCAGTGAGAAAAACTTACTACTGAACCTTGGAAAAGTGTGTTGCGAGGTATTCATTTTAACGTCAGCTTCTGTCATAACATTCTGAGAAACAAAAAAAATCTGGAACATGCAATTAAAATAATTGTAGGTGTGCGAATGCCTGCCTCCAAGCAAGGAATTTAATAATACATTAAAACCTTTATTTTTGATTCTAGCAAAATATACAATTATATCCATACAAGCTACCATTGCATCACTTCTTGGGTTCACGGAGGAAACTTCACCTACTGCTATTTCTACTACATGGCACGATATTATTACAATTCTTACTTAATTTAACAGAGCAATGTTCTCTCCAGTACACTGAACTGAAAACGACACACACTTTCCTAGTAAGATTGTATTTATTACTGATTTATCTTGCCCTGGAGAATTCTGGGTAACATTCCAGTGGCAATCGAGCCTTTATTTAACTCTTTCAAAAGTGCATCCTCGTTCCCAGCAGTGCCTTGATGCTAGAAGGCACTGAAGTGCTAGTTCAAACAATAAATTTGCAGGAGACTGATTCATACAACATTCATAATTTCTAAGATTTGTAAGAAAAACAAGTCTTGGGATAAGATATGATTAATTAACTCATTAAAGTAACAGAGTGTTTTCAGATCTAGATTAGGGAGGAAGTGTCATCTAAGCTTTCTGAGTACTAGCTTTGTTATATTGCAAGCTTAATTAGTGATGCTTTAGCAGGCATCTTTCAAACTAATAGTTACCACTGCCTACACTGGAAGAGGTGGAATTTCATCATATTCCAACAGATGCAGTGCAAATAAGCTGCCTTATACTATGGAAGGTTCTTCTGCTGCTTCACCAAGATCCCTGTTGCGCCCTGAAGTTTTTTAGATTGCACCAGTCAGTGTAATGAAAGATAGTGCCTCTGCCCACAAACTGCTTCACTAGGATGACTCAGATATCTTAAAATATAATTTGAAATGCTTCCATTACAAAAATAAGAGTTTAAAAGATCCCCCTAAACAACAAGAAATCTTCTGGTGGTAACTCAGTATGCCTGGTCTTTATTATAGAGCTATCACTGGGGTTGGACATTCATTGCAGAGATGGGTCCCTGTGCCTCCCTGCTATTACTTCAAGTATGTTAGGAAGATGAAATTTACTTGTGGCATTTAAAAAACCTTTATTGTTGAATTGGTTTTTGGGGATGATAGCTCACTGTATGCAGCATGGCCAGTTGTGAATACTTGAGTGACCTAGAGACCATCACAAGTGAAGCTGCACCCTCAGGGCCTGCAGCTGTGAGCTTTGACATTGCGGGGTTCAGAGCAGCCCTAACAATCTGGTTGTGTAGACTTAGTCTGGAGAGAAGGAGCATGTATGGACCTTGATCTGTAAACCTGCATGTGAATACAATTAATTGTGCACATTTTCGTCTCTAGTCGTGTGTGTGTGGGTTAGTGACTTGGAAAGCTCCTTCCCATGGACTTGGCATAGAGGAGTGTGCCAGGAGACCAGCTCAGGTACCTAAGCCGAGTGAGCAGGGAAGGTACCAGTACATGGCATCCAAGAATGCCCATCCTTAGGGGTGCAGCTCCTGTCCATAGCCAAAACTACCCTCCCTACCCTTCCTAAAAGCACTTTGGTGTCTCCTGCTTCCAGCATGCAACAAGTCACCTTCCACATCCTTCTTGAACTTGACCTGTCACTACTTGCAATGTTTTGGCTTCCAAATGAGTTAAGTTTATTGATTCCTCTAGAAATGGCCCTGGAAAAGGATGATGCTTCTGTCAACATTGCCTCTGTTTTGTATCCAGGCAGCTCCAGGCATGAGTGTGATTTTGTTCCTGCTGTGCCCTGCCACACAGGTGGAAAAGCATCTGGATGAGTTTGAAATGGCTGCTCTAATAACGAAGAGGACCTTACCTTCTTTATGGCTACATTAGCCTCAGGCCTCTAAGCATGGGAGAAGTCTAAACCTTGACTTCCAACAGAAGGCTTAGACATATGACTGCTTTTGAATGTAGTCTATTTATTTACAGCTTCACTTTTTTCACAGATGTAAAATCATCCCTTTGTTTGGAGGCTATGGAGCATTTGGCCTTGCTTGAGTGAAATCTGAAAATTGCAGATGTCTTAGCCAAGGTATTTTTTCTGCTCAATGCTGTTGACATACAAAACTGTGATGTGTTGCTTTGCCAGAGAGGCAGAGGAGGTGGATGACACCTGAATGACACTTGGGATTATCCCATGGCTCCGCCATTGCCCCGAGGAGCGTGATTCCACTTCCGACAGCGATGCCCTACTTCATCATGCCGTGCTTACTTGGCTAATCCCAGAAGTGGCAGCCATAAATACTGATAATTAATACTGACATTTAATACCTATGATGTGAAAAATGATTCCTCCTCCGTCTCTCTTGAAGCTATCCCATAATTATTGCGATCCCTGTTTTTTGTAATTGCAGTACGTGCCACTCATTCACCCTCCTAACCAACAGTAATCTTCAGCAGAGGTAATGCACGCTGGGTTGTGTACGTGCCCAGATCAACCAGCTGTCAAGATGCCAAGGAGGCACTTGAGGGTGGCAGTACTGTGATACTAGCGCAGAACTGATCTGAGAGACGGGACAGAGCAAGGACAGAGCCCTGGTCAGGCTCGCTGCTGTCCTTCTGCAGCTGCAGCAATGTCACACCTGGGCCAAGACACTGCTCTGAGATGTCTCTACCCCATTGGGCTGCTCCTTCCCATTCATTCCCACCCTGCATTCATGGCTCATTGCCATCAACACGGCCACGCCACAGCCCGCATCACCAAAATGCTGCCACTTGGGCATCGTCCTTGTTTGTAGGAGAGGGAGCAGGAACAACTGACACTGGCTCTGCTGCTGGACTTGATGTGTCGTGCAGCTACAGCCAGAGCTTCTGCCTCTTATGTCCTATCCTCGCCTTAAAGTTCAGCAAGAGGTGGGTCAGGAGGTGAGGAAGGGTTAACGTCAAAAAGCAAAGAGCAGCCTTGCCCCAGGAGAGTACCAGAGGTGACAGGACGGCTCCTCTGTGACTCCTTCCAATATTGGTGAGGTGGACTTTTTAAATGTAGGTTATGTGATGTGTTTGGGGACTATTTAAAGTAAGTGTTGACAGCCATTACATCTGATAGTAAGTATGTAGGGGATTTTTTTAAAGGTGAAGTATTGACAGGAAAGACTGTAACAGCTACTTCTAGGCCATTACAATTTATCTTCTGAATCAGTCTGGGGTTATGGTTCACTGACATGTTCCACCCTATTACCTGCTAAAGGGTGGTTAATGGCGATGTGTTGGCTACACACGATACTAGAGCATGTGTGACACGGTGTATCTATGATGCGCAGGACTTGCAGGGAAGTTCTCCATGAGGAAAGCTGTTTACAGCAGCTCCTTGCAGAGCTGGGTCTTAATAGCTTGTAATAGAATAAAACATAGAAATCAGCCTCTCAGAGTGATGTCTAAACTTGTAAATGGATCAGATTCTGGTAAATCTTGAGTGAAGCACAAACCCCAGCATTAAAAACTTCCATGTAATAAATGGGGGGCAAGAGCTACGGTGGTTGTAAGTGGCCTGGCTCTATGGGCTGCAGTGGGGAAGCACAAGTTGGTACTTGCTGTTTCTGGGCAATGCAGAGCTTTCTCCTCAAAGGCACCACTTTCAGTTCGGCCCCAGATTAGTCATGAAGAGAGGTCATTTTAGGGTTATTTGAGGGTGTGGGTAAAACCGGTTGGTTGCAAACAGCGAAGTTGCAGATAGCATTCACCTCCACAGGGGTCCTCATACACAGCCTCGTTGGAAATGTTTTCAGACACGAGAGAAAATAAGGACACAGCACTGCCCAAAATAACTCTGGTCTCTAAATAATCTAAACTTGATGTCTTGATCCTTGTTGGTCATATCTCATCACCAATACTATTTTGAGGTTTTTTGTCATTGAAATTAAAAGCAATTAATATGCACCTAAATCCATCTGTCTCCTACTGAAAGGTATTTTCTTCTTCTTTATTCACAAAATTGGGATTTCTTGCTCCCTTCCCAATTCCAAACCACTCCAGAAGCAAACAGATGTGGATTCACTCGCCCATAGTCAAGCCTCACCTCTCCAGTGTGAACTCAGTAGTCTTTCACACACATATAATGGCCTGGTTTTGAACAACAGCGTGAGGTTTTGCCATAAAACCAACATTTCATTCCCAGGTTACAGATGTGCATTGCCTTTTCTTTTAACTTCTGCCCACCACCTCTAGAGACCTTTTCTGGAAGCCGCCAGCAGAGCGTCTGAGCTGTGCTTAGGCCTGTCTCTTGTTCTTTCAGCACTGAGCTGCCGCTTCACAGCCATCTTTTGAATTGCCAGGTATTTCCCATGTATCCTCATCTTGCCCTCCGTTCCTGGAGCATGACCGAGTTGCTCAGTGTCTCCACCGAAGCCAGCCTGCTGTGGGGCTGCTTTGGATAGCAGGGAGACTGTTTTCTTTTTGTTTGCACTGGGTTTTCCACACCCCCAGCGAGTGCCATTCCATCCCTCAGTTAACATTGACGCTGCAATCAGCATCCTGCGCCCTGTTCTATTTTCTGCAGACATGTAAATAGAAGCCTTTTGTAAACTTCATTTAATGATAGTGCCATATTATGGGTTGTCTCAAACAGTGTCAAGGGATCCTGTTTCCTTTTAACTTCACCGTTTGGCTAAGGTATAATCTCCAGGACGTCAACACAACACATCTCTCTATTGAGTGTAGAGGTGAGATACAAAGCTTTCAAAGCAGGGAGATTCTTTTGCTGTTTCTTGGTTTCCTCAAGCACTTTGTACATGAAAGATTGTTTCCTTATCTCTTGGAAAAGCTTTTGGATGAAATTAACCCCGGTGTAGAGGGTCAGCCTAATGGCCTCTGCACTACTTAAGTCCTACTTAGAGCCTATTCTCAGAGCTTAAATTGGATTTGTATGGTGCACAAGGAGTGTTTGCCTCTGTGAATAGGTAAAAATGAAGGATATAATAAGTTATACTTGGTAATTATTTCAATTCCTGACTGGATCTATTTTAGAAGGCCTTCTTTGGGGGAATTCTTAAGAAGCAAGTCACTGACTGCATACAGCTTTCAGAAGCTCTCCAGCAAACATGGAGAAACTGTGCCTGACTGAAGAGGAGCCGGTCACCCCTGCTGCTGTGCTTCATGACACGGAAGCGCTTGGCATTATCGCAGGTGCTGATAGCAAACAGGGAGCAGCAGGAACAGGGCCTGCCCCCAAAGGCCCAGATCCCATGCAGCTGGTCTAGGGGAGTGCAGCTGTAGCCCCAGGGGGTGGCACACAGCCTGGGGGAGCTGACAGTGAGAAACCTCAGTTTTCAGCAAAATTCAGGGAAGCAACTGCAGCTGCCCTCTAAACACTTAAAGGAGAAATGTTGGCTTCTCACGTTGTGTTTTCCCTTTCAACACCTGCAAGAGAGTTAGTTACACAGCTCTATGTCCAACTACAAGAAATTCAGAAGACATCTGTTGAGAATTGCTGATTATCTCAATCTACAGTAAGTACATTTGATACTGAAGGAATAGTCTCAAATATCTGTTTCTTGTTTTCGTGCTTGAGAACTCGAGGCAGGGCTGTTCATTGTTTGACATCAAGGCAAAATAAATCCAAAATGTTACTCTACTGTGAGTCTGTGGATGTCACTGGTTAGGTATAGGTATACATGGGAGAATCATGCCCCAAATGAACACCAAAGGGACCTGGTAAGGCACTTCTGCATCTTGGCTTTCTCCAGCCAGCTTTGCGGTCAGCTGGGGCAGGTTGTCTGACTGCTGGCCATGAAGTACCTATGTTTGAGCTAAGAATATGGTCCTTCTGTTACCAATTAGGTCGGCCTGGCACTTGTCAAGTCCTAAATTCAGGTTGTCATTTTGAACATTTATAAATGGAAACAAAGCTGTGTTTCTCCATCATGCATCTAAATAAGTTCAAAAACAATGCTAAGTCCATTTTAAGCAGCGGGTCCACCCAGCAATCTTATTTCCCTTTTTGGTAAATTGATCTTTCGGTTATAATGTGTGGCCTCTGAAGTTTCAATGATAGAAAATCACTTTCCTCTCCCACCTTATGATCTGTGAAGCTAACCTTGCTTGACCATCTAGTTTGGGAAGTTCATTTGAACGTGCTTTTATAGTAGAGGTTGGATATGGGACAATTGTGTTGTAAGTGGTGTCAGATATTTCTCAGTGCATCTGAGGTTCAGTTCAAGTGTGAGCTATGGAATTGGGAGCTTTGGAATTCTATTGGAAGATAGAATCAGGAAGGATGCATGGTGCTATGGGTCTTCTCGAGTAATCTCTGTTTCAGTGTGGTGAAGAATTTGTAAGACCAAATTCAATATTAATTTATTGGTGCTTGCAAATCCTTTTCTAAGAATTCAGAGTCTGAGGCTGAGTATTTTATAGGACCCAAATCAAATTATAGAGATGGGTAGTTAGCACATCAGGGGAGGTACTCAGCTCTTTGAAGGATCTGGTCCTTGGTGTGTGCTTCTGATCCCTTCTGTGCTCTTCAGAGTCTCATGCGTTCAAGGTAACATGCAAAAGCTCGGCTCATAGGAGCAAGCAGGAAAGGTTTGCAGAAGCAGCATCTGGCACTGGCAAAATACAGGAGGTGTTTAGTGAATGTCAGTTTTCTTGCCGTAGTTCGGTACTTGGGCGTCATTTCTGTCTCATCCGCTCAGCTCGTGAATGACACGAGGGGTCTCTTTCCAGTGAATCACAGCGGTGGTTGCAGTGTGTACAAGCCTGCTCAGATACTGGTGGGAACCAAGCCATGGGGGAGTGGAGATCCACACTGACTAATTTGCTGGGAGTGAGCCCCACCCTCAGCTGGAATCCCTGTTAATGTAATAATCATCCAGAACTGGGAGTGTTAATGGCAAAAAAAGCCCTGGGAGAACAAGCGCTACAGGAGGAGGTGAAAGATGTGGGCAGATTAAAAAATAGAGCGCCAAATTCTTGGCGAGAGTAAATAAATAAAACTCTTTTGAAGCTACTGGCGAGACACCAGGTAACCTGACCCAAAATTTGTACAGGTGGGTGAGCCCTTGCAGGACAAACCTCTGTATGTTTGTCATTACTTTCAGATACCTTACAGCCACTCAAGCCCTGCTCTTCCACAACCTTCCTCTTCCGCTGCGCAGAAAAGAGAGCAACGTGCAGAAGGCTCCTCCTCTGAGATGGCAGTGTCACAATATGGTAGCTTTGGATGAGGAAGGTCTCATCTCCTTTTCTTGGCAGGTTTTCCTAACCCAGCCCAGGTCACTGGCATGCAGCAAAAGCTCCAGAGAGGGTGGTGCTGGCACAGCCGAGGGCAAGAGGAGCTGCTGTGGGAATGGGCAGCGGGAGTTCAGGGACTCTGCAGCCCGTGTGTCAGGTGGTGTGCGAAGGGGTGTTTGAAAGTTGGCCTGACATGCAAAGAAACGGCTTTCAGTCCTTCCATCCACCTTGCAGCATTCCTTAAAGCTACTGAAAAGACAATCCTCCAGTAATAAAAAGGAAAACAAGTAAACCACAAATCAGTGTAATATTTGAGTTGGCTTTGGGAGCTCTTTCTCTGCAAACGTTTCAGGCTGTTCTGAGTAACGTGGTGTTTAGCTTTCTGCTAATGGAACAGCTGAAGAAAAATGCCTTTTGCTCTCAACTTGCTTATTAGTCAATGGAAACTATAACCACAAAGAGTACAACTCCATTTAACCACTGTATTAAATATTAAACCCAAAACTGTCATTACCAATTATTTTCAATGGGGCATAATGGTTTGAGGGTTAAGTAATATGGACTGGGAGCCAATGGATCAGTCTAATCAAATGAAAGTATTCCTGATGGGACAGTGCTGTATGGGAAGGTGCTGTGATACTCATCCTTGGTTTCTAACACTGGGACAATTTGGTGTCAAGCACTTTCCTGCTTTTTGTTCTTTCATGGCCAACTTACTCTAATGCTGTTGATGGGGAAGGTGATTCAGGGAGGCAGAGACACCAAAAGACTGGGAACTTTTAAGTTTAGTGTGTATGTCTTCTGACAGGACTGATGGCCAGTGCATCACCCCAGTCACTCTGCAAAATGCTTGTTGAGCAGGATTAGAATTTCTCTAGCTAAAGAGACATAATCAGATGGAAACGAGCCCTGCGGTGCGTGTACTTAGGAGGAAAAGGCTGAACACCCTCTTTGAAGGTTGTGGATAAAAAGATGCTATTAGTGGTTAGAAGTGCTCCTGTACAACAATTTATATTTATAAATATGTATAAATAAACATTTATAAATACTTATTTAATAAAATCCTGGTCATGTTAGAAAAATCCAGTGATGATGATTGGACACAGCAGGCTGCATCTTTGTGGGCAGGTTAGCAATCTGCTGGGAGGAAGATTTTCAAGTGCTCTGTATCTACAAGTGTAAGTAAAACATTTAGCGTCCAACTCTGTCCCTGGCAGCAGGAGGCCATGCAGAGACCTGTGTTCTGCTGCAAACCCTACGGCTCTGGACCCGCTCCTGTGTTCTGAAAAGCCCTTCAGCGTGTGCTGAAGTTCTCTTCCAATGCAAGCAGAAATGAGCTTCCATAGCGGGCCTGGCCTGGGGGTAGCCAGCAGAGAACGACTTCTTCCCTAGGCTGATGGATCTTGGACACTCGGGTTTGTTGGTCATCTACTGAGAGCTGCCAGGCAGCGGGCAGGGAGGGCCCTGCGCAGCCAGAGCCTGCTGGTGATTTGTCTGGAGCTCACTGTGTGCAGCAAGTGTCTGTGAAATACATTAGATTCTCATCTGGCCCTTCTAGTGAAACCAGGTTTTGTCGGAAGGATTCCTGACCAGGGCTAGCCTCGTTGTTCTCATGGTTCAGCTGAGGTCAGTAACGTGTGTAATCAGTACCAGGGTGTGGATGCATCTGGCAAGTAATGGCAATACCCCAGCCTGTGAAGATTTTCCTCTGAATGACAGTGCTATAATTAAGTCTCCAAATTCAGGACTCTGAGCCAGAATTGAAGTTGGGGAACTTCATAGAGGTAGGGGCCAGCTGTGAAGCTCATCTTGGGATGTGGATTGCAATTTCCCAAAGCCCTGGGGCAGTTTGGTTCTGGGGGAAGATGCTCAGGAGCTGTATAAAGAGATTGAGCAAAGATATCAAGTTCTCTCTCACAGTGTAGACTGAGTAAACAGGTTTGCAATAATCAGCTGTTGACAGATGGCAGCAAAACACCTGTGAGTGACTAAACTTTTCAGCCACTTAGTCAGAGCTCCAGGAAAACTTGGTGCTGATTCTCAGAAATGAGAAGCAGATCTTCTAACATGCTCTGTATCTCTCACTACTTTCTTCTTTAGCCATGATAAAATGCCTATGGATGAAGCCCATGGAGGTTCATCAAATTCGTTTGGCAATAGTTTAAGCCTACTTTTAAAATATCAGATGTAACACTGATCTTGATGCAACCACACCGTAATTAGTGCTTGGCTCACCACACTTCAGCAAATGCACCTGACTCAGCTGTTTCCCAGTTAGATATCATTATGCTTTGAAGCTGTAGTTACCATCTGCAGCTGAAATATTTGCCTGAAAGTATCCCATAGACAGTAGGGCATTGGCTGATTGTGTTGCTTGTGCTTTGTGTATGCAATGACCGGGTGCACACCCAAAAGATGACCATTCACTTACTGGTGTTAGAGCCTCCTGTGGTGTGGGACATGTTTCCCGACTTTCTGAAGGGACGGTTTCACAGGGCAACAAAGAGTAGTTCCTAATTGGACCTTTTGATAAATTAGAGGCTCCCATTACAGAGCCACTTTAAAATTAGTACAGTGGGAAGGTTTTGCTCAATCACCTGAGAACAAGGTGAGTGTAGGGTAGACAAAATAACTACAATAAGCTTCACAGAGGGATCTGTGTCAAAGCTTGGCTGGCCCTCCAGACTAGAGCCTCTGGGCTAGGAGATGGAGATGTAAAGTTCAGACTGTCATACTCTGGTGGTGTGCACGACCCCCAACATCAAGGGAACCTCAGGTCTGCTCCCCAAAGGACATCACGGGGCTTCACACCTGGTTTCTCCCACAGGCTGCCAGAAACCAGCGCACAACCAGCACAGTGTCGTCAATCTTCAAGAGTTCATCTCCAGTCTTGCATTCTTTGTGTAAAGTTCTAGCTTGTGGATTCCAATGGTGAGGAAAGTATCTCAATTTTCATGTAGAATGAGAGTTTTCATTCTTATGGTTATAGAGCAGATCCTGAAAACATGAACTTTAAAGGCTCAGAACCCAGAAGGCATTTAGGTGTGATTTATGTGTGTGAATCCTGCTTTATGGTTTTTCAATGCTGAGGGTTAGCAACACAGCCAGGTTTTGGGTTTGTTGGGTTTTTTTTGAGGTAAAGCAGAGCTGGAACACTCCAGCTAATGGAAAGTCCCTGGTAACACCGATACAGCTGGCTCCTGCACTGCTCCCTGCTGCAGCTGTTTGCAGAAGGGCTCTTACCTGGCGCGCAGCACCTCGTGCATGCCCCACTCCAGCCTGAGCCTGGGCTTGTAGAGCACGTGGACAGCACGGTGTCTGTGTGTACAGGCCCCTTGCAAAAGGGGCTGGAGGTGCCCGAGGTATTGCACCGAAGCGTGGGGCTGGCAGGGGTGAGCATGGGCCATGGGCAACCCACCACCTCCGTGCAGGGCCACCGGGGTGTTTTGCACGCAGGCAGCTTGTGGTGCCTGTACTTGCATTAGCCATGCCTGCAAACCAGATCATCTGGCCCCGGATAACATGCTGATCACATGTTGATGACTGTATGGAGAAAAAAAACCAGGCTTTTTCTATAGAGGTCAGATATTGTGACTGGGCATCGTTTATCTCCTGATCTGTGGATCTGGGCTGCAGGCTTGGAAAGTGCTTTACTCACTGGCAAAGCCTTCTGGAGATGTGTCTGCTCATCTGCTGGAGTTTACGAGAAAATATGACCCTTGTGCATAGATCCTTGGACTGAGTGGGGTTGAATTTCATTCACTGGGTGCACAGAGACATGATGGACACATGATTTTCAGGTCCATGTTAGCTCTTCAGGATGTAGTTTTGCCACACTGCATGTACTTGAAACATATTTGGAAGGTAAACTAGATCAGCTTTTCCTTTTTTTTTTTTTCCCCCCCTCCCATTTAGCTTTCAAGAGCTTGAAGATCCATACTGGCACCTGTGGGGTCTTTTTACTTATTTCTACTTCAGTCGTGTAAATTTCAGGCATTCAGAAATCATGAGATTTGCTTGGAAATAGTGAGGCTCTGTCCGGCTAGATTAGGAATTGCTGATGTTTATTTCCCAGCCATTAGGCCAGATGCGTTTCATGTTTTAAATCTTTGTTCTACAGTGACAGGGCCAACAATGATATTTCTTCTTGCAGCTGTTGGTACTTGCTTTAGACTTTAAAGGCCTTTATCCTCCTTTCCCTCCCCAGAACTCGTGTGTGTGTGAACTAAACGCACACTCTTACGCAGTGGTTGTCTTGTGTACGTACGGGGTAGTTTCCTCCTCTCCTGCTGCGCACTCCGAGCCCGAGTCTGCTCTTGGCTGCCTGTTCAGGTGCTCCTGCCACATGTTAATTTTGGGCTGTGATTTCTTCCTGCCTCTATATGAGCACTTCTGTGTGTTAGTGAGCATCAGGACAGAGGTGTTTGTCGTGTGGTGCATGTGGAAGCGGCTTTGGGCAGCCCATCTTTTCCACCCTGGCTGCTCGGCTTCATCCCTGCTCTGCGCTCAGGAGTTACACAGCCAGCTCAGGGGACAGGCCCAGCTTTCACTGAGCAGGAAACTTGGCCCTCTAGCTTTGAAATGTAACTTAAATGTTACAATCAAATGCTTTGTTCTTGCAAATAAGAGTGAGATTACGGTGTTTAAAATAAGCTTAATTAAGAGGATACTCAAATATACATAGGGTTTGATTTTTCATGTAGAAGAATTAAGCCAAATTATAACATTTCCTTGTAGTTATATCAATGACAGTGTAGGTATAAAACTCAAGAGAATTATATCTTTAATATCTACTTTCACTTGATGAAAAAGATCAATTTATTTGAATTGGTACATTTGCTTTATTTGAAACTTTAAATTCATCACATTTCCAGGAAACTCTATAAAGTAGCATTTTACTGGGCTTTCTCTTTTCAACCACCAGGGAGACTATCTCTTACTAATTCAATAAAATGAGAGGTCTTTATTATTATTATTTATTTTAATACCAAGCATAGCTATGACATCTGTGAAAGGAGCTGCTCTGTTATTAAACTTCTTAATAAAAATGTAGCTCCCTCTTCTGCTGACCCAGATAATTAGCTGATGTTTTAAGGAAAAGAATTTACAAATACGTGTTTAAAACTGCAGCTAGTTTCTTTTCATTTTCTCTTGTTGCACAGATTTGTGAGTATCTGGCCAAAACTCCTTATACATTTCTGTGCTCAGAATTAAAGCTGGGTGAATGTTTCATGAACATGAATAGTTTGCATTTTCTAAGCATACTAATGTTATGTTCCAAAATAAAAATGTACTCTAATTGTGGTGCTGCAATAACTGCGCAGCATTATTAAGTTAACATTTACGTCTAAATTACATTCTCTTCTGCTCTACAGGGGGAATGTAGTCAGTTCTTTCCTCAGGCTTTAGTGCAGTAGTCCAAGCATCACTGAATGGTGTTAATACATCCTTGCTGTGTGGCTTTGGAGATGTCCCTTCTCTTTAAATTGCTCAGTCTTATCAGAGTTATTAGTGAGTTCAGAGTAAGCAATCAAAAGTCACTCTGCTACAAAGTCCCCAAGCTTCCCTTATTGCATTACATTTTAAATTACTCTAGACACCAGAAAAAAGGAAAAAGAAAAAAAAAAAAAGGAAAAAATCCCACTAATTACCAGCAATAAACAATCTTGGCTGTAAACTTAAGTTTTCAGGTAAATTTGCATGCTTTCACGAGTTCAGAATCTGTCCTTATTATAAACCTCATTATAAACTGAGCATTCTACAGCCTCTGAAGAAATCACTGTAATAAATGAGCTTTGCATTCGCAAGATGAGTTCCCACATGTGTGAAAATGTTAATATTCCCGTGACTGAATTCAATGACATAATGAATCTACAGTGGAAAATCATTCTGCATCAAGCAAAGACAGGCATAACTGTGCTGGGCTGTTCTTGGCAGACAGGATGCTTTGTATCTCAAGTTAGGAAAGGAAAATAATTGCAGCTGAATGTCAGTGTGTGCTAACTGGGCATTAAGGGCTAGATCCCGAGGCTATTTTATTCTGCTTTTTGCTACACCTGATTGAAAAATGTCACTTGAGAGTAAACAGAACCAGAAACCTACTCGAAGAAGACTCTAAGATCCAGGACAGTACCCTTTTAACCTTGAGTCACATCAGGCATGTTTATAAGATCTTTTGTAACCAGATGTGAACAAACTCCTTCCAGCCTTGCTGCCTTGGGGACTGAAAGCAGCTGTAAGGTAAAGACGGCGCACCCGCAGTGCGATCCCGTGTCTGTGCACGTGTTGGAACTGTTACTCCATAGAGCAGCCGTAGAGTTGTTTCTTTCACACATCTCACGTAAACCTGAGACCCTAGTACTACGCAGAGTTAGAACATTGAGTGCAACTCAGAGTCTGTCCTGACTGTCTGCTGCTAGGAGAGCTGCAAGGGTAAGAATTGAGTTGCATACCAGGTTAGGAAAAATTGGTTTGTGCATTTAGAAGCAAAGGAGAAGTTGTGGAGCTGTTAGTACTAAATCTAGAGTGCTGTTCCATTTCAGAGTATGATCACTTAGCCATAAATTCACAACAGACTTACTGTCTCTTAAATATAGGACTTGCCAAACTGATTCAGAAGCTGAATGACACCAACCTTGAAATATATGAGCACAGTTGTAATTCTTTTGCAAAAGGTCTGGAGGAGGAGAGGTAGGCCTGAAATAAGAAAGGGCTTTGTTGTCCATGGGCACATTTCCTTCCCATCCAAAATAGTATGGGTAGGAATTACCATATGCTGAGTTTAGGAAACCCAAAAACATACAACCCAGTGCCTCGTTTTATGAGATGCAGTCCCCTGCTGCCCCAGAGAATAAGTCTCCAACATCAGTTTGGCAGATCTAGTTGAGTTCAGTTTGGGGATCCAGCCCATATGTCCCTACATTCAGGGAACAGGACTGACCAAAAACTTACAGGAAAAGGAATGCAGGAGTTTGATACAACTCCTGTGAGCATATCGATTTTGTTGTATGTACTGCCTGAGAAAAATAACCCTACAAAATGCAATTTATGCTGAGAGGATGTTTTAATTGTTTGTGAGTCAGGTAGTTCAGTGCTCTGGCATACAATTTTGTTGTTGGTCCTTTAAATCCAACAAGTATGTGTGTTTCGAAGTTCTGAATGTGCATTGCAGGAGCATGTTCCTTAGCTTTCAAGTTTGGTGCTGCTGCTTCTCAGGCACTTTATGCAATCAGTTGATGAACTATCTTACAGAATTAATCACATACCTTCTTTTCTCATGGGTCACCAATCAACTTTGAAGGCTGGGCTTTAAGATGTGCATCAGTCATACTAGTGCTTGATTTAAAGAAGTAAGTAGGCTGTTATTTTCTGATAGAGGAGAAAAAAATGGGTATATTTGTCAGTATCTCCATCTTTTGGTACCTTGCCTGTCAGGAGAAATATTTTGGACCTATTGTGGCTGTCAGGTGTGTTGTGGCATGCAGCTTACAGATGAGGAGATCCAGAGTTGCTGTTTCTTGACTCCTTTCTGTTGAGCCTTCCCATAAATGGTCAGTTATTCCGAGAAAGAATCGTTTTCTCTCCATCTGTCTCTGAAGAAGCACTCGGTGAGGTGGGGGCAGCGGTGGGTGTGATGGCTGGATAGCATGCAGAGTTGTGGTATCAAATGCTGAGCGCCTGAGCTGAGATACACCAAACCTTCTTGATGTGTTGATGCAACACATTCATGTTTCACATGACCTACTTTAAAAAAAAAAAAAGGCAGCAACTTTGAGCCATAAAAATGTCAGAGTCTAATTGTGAAGGGGGCTGAACAAGCTATCATAAGATAAAAGCAAATGAAATGATGTCTCACAAATTCTTGAAGTCTACTGTGAAAACAAGTGAGAACTGGAGCCTTAGCCAAGATGTCTCTGAAACAGTGCTGCATGTCAGGAGGACACGGAAATCCATCGGCTTCCAGCTGCTTTCGCTTGGTCTCAGGGGCACGGACATTTGTTGAGGCAAATCAGGACCTGGACAGACCAGCAGAGGTAAACCTGGAGCTGGTGTATTGTGCCAGCATATGAGGAAAGATCCTGGTGTTTCTATTGTTCATTTTATAAAAGATGGCATGGGATTATATTTAACTGCAAAAGCACAATGCTTTGAAGTGCAAATATGAATAGCATATTACACTCCATGATCCAAGTGTTCGTATCATGTTGGTCAGAGTGATCTTCTCTGTGACATTTCACAAGGGGATAAAATGGGAGGAGGGAAAACTTCAGAGGGTAAAATCCAAGCATGTTCAGCAAGCAATATGGGCTCAAAACAAAGCAGCAGTGCTAAAGCCAGCTCTAGCTACATTCAGGTAACTATTTGGTTAAAATGAACACACCATCTACTGGCACACATCTTAGGTGCAGCCCTGTTCGTAATTGAATAGAACTGGTCAGGTTGTTGGTCTGCCCAAGACTTTCAGTTTGCACCTTGTAACAGCTGGTCTGTGTTAGTTGTTGCAGCTGAGATCACTTAAAAGTGCATTTGTTTGGGTTTTGGTTTTTTTTGCTGAGCGTTCTGTTTTATTATTCTGCCTCTCCTCTTTGGTTTACTATCACTGATTCTCTGCCATAAATCCAGAACTGTTCCTTTTGACCAGGTTTGCTGCAATTCTTAAATGACCTTCTTTGCCACAACTTCTGCGTTGTGTTAGATCTCAGTCCAGCGTGGAGCCCTTGGAGGACGAGGAGCTCTTTGTGGCCATGGGGCTCTGCCTGCAGGAGGAGAAGCAGTTTCTTCTTGCAGGATTTCCTGAGACAGTCTGTGGATTTAGTGTCCTGTTTCCTATCTCTCGTAATGGGCCCAGTTCACCTGTCGGCCACTCGTAGACATTCAGAGCAACCTGCCCACTATTGGGCATCTTACATTTCTGCTTTGTTTGGATCTCTGAGGCTGAAGTGGGCTCATGGAGAGCTTTTGATGAGACAGCTTTCTTGAGGAAGGAGGCTGGAAGTAGGTCACCACCGTTCTCTGCTTCACTCTCATGAGTGAGAAGTGAGAAGGATGGGAACAAGCATGAGAAGGTGGCTCTTGGGGAGCCAGGATGTAAATGCCATATGCAGCTGGACCAACCACTCCCCACTCCCCATTGAGAGAACGTCCCGCAGAAGAAGGCATCATCTTCCCCTTTCCAGAGCCAGCTGAAAGCTTTTCAGGTAACACAGGCAAAAACACAGGGAAGTTTTGAGAGGGAAGGCTGCCCCCTCCCTGCAGACACCCACCCCACAGCCCATGGTGAGAAGGGGCAGTGGTCACCCAGCTGTGCTGTGCTAGAACACCAGTTCATCTGTGCTGAAAGCTGGCACTGCCCCGTATCGCTCCCCAGGTACTGCCAAATCATGATGGCTTTTCTCCTGCAGCCAAGCACCTGATGGGGTGTTTCAGCTCCTGCTTCTCGTTCAGTGCTATCTTTCCTCTTTGCGTGTTCCCAACAGCAGCGCTTTGCTGTCCTCTACAGAGCAGAGCTTCTTTCTCTTTGCTTTCCCCCTGTTTTACTGAATTTAGTAATCTCCACTTTGCAGCCCATGTGAGTCCCTGGAGGCTTCTCATAGTCATTGACTTCTTCATTCGTGTCTTCCTGAGTTATGCCCTCTCACTGGTAATTTTGTGACTTTATTGGATTGCTTCAGCCTCATTCAGGACACTTCATTGGCTGCCCAGACAGACAGACACATGCTGGATCCAGCCTTTTGTGGGCTAAGATATGGATGATCCAGTTATTTCAGACTACTGACTTTGTAAGTTTTAAGCAGGTCTTCTCGCATCCTGCCCAGCAATCTCAACATTTCTTGCTGCTTTAACACAACCCCCTACTTAAACCAAAGGGACAGGAATTGCCTTTGTAGCCCTCCTCAGCAGGCTGCCCGTACCCTGACTGGTGCAACGTTTGTCGTTCTCTACTTGCATTTTGTAAGCAAACTGAACAGTGCAAACCACCATCTGTCAATTTTACATGCTAGGGTAGATGTCTTCCACAGCCCCACTACATTGAACTAGAGTGAATGCATCCTGAAACAATCCATATTACAGATTACAGAGATAATTGCTTTGTTATATAAATATTCTACCTGTCAGGCATCTCCCTATCCCTGTAAAGGTAAGGTTAGCAAGAGTTGAGATTGCTGGAGCCATTAATCTGTCCATTCTGGTTCTTTTCCCCTTTTGAAATTGAGTGGGATGGTGAGGGGTCATTTATCAGTCTGTCCCAAACTGTACTTATGAATAATAAATGGTCACTAGACCTGGAGTTACGGCTCACTGAGAGCGAGACCTTTTGGTTTCATTGAATGAAACCACAATTGATTTCAAGGGTGGCAGGATCAGACCCTTAACACAATTTTGATTCACATGTGAACTGTAATATAATAATAATAATAATAATATCTTGTTAACATTATTCCAGCATCATTTAAGCAGGAAAATAGTTTCAGAGGGATGGTGATTGGCTGCTGAGAATGGGTGTGAGATGGAATAAGATGAAAATCAGCTGGGAGAGAGAGAGAGAGAGAAGGAAATAGTGGAAAATGAGAAATGTATATGATTATATTTCAGAGAGACATTTTTAACCCCTTCATAGGGAAGGTTTTTTTCAGAGGGAAGTTGAAAACTGTTCAGAGCATTTCTGTACTGAATTGTGGGTGTTACAAATGGATTTTAGCTTAAAATGGCATCTAGCACTGTCTGTGTCCTGCAGTGGGGTGTGTGGAGAGCACACAGCCCGTCTCCTGCTATGTGTGACTCGTATTAGTCTGATTTTGCTGCGATGTAAGCTCCCATGGTCAGCCAGAGGCAAGCCTGGAGCCAAGGCCTAGCTTATACTGCAAGTCTATAATTTTTCTGCGTTGCCAGCTGCGGTGATCTTAGCAGGAATCTGTGAATATTTGATGGTTCTCTTAGTACTTTTATTTCTGAAAATATATGAAAGTGCTATAGTCTCTCCTTTCATTTGTAAAATGAAATTCTTAGACCTCGTGGTTGCAGAGAGAGATTTCAGATTGTGGTTAGGGTGGACACTAAGGGCTTGTACAGAAGCAGTCAGTGAGAATGCAGAAATAAATATCAAATACTTTTTTTTTTGCTTATTATTATCTAAGGCTTTTGAAAAACTGTTTGGCAATACTTATTGCCTAAGTTTTGATTTATATTTAGATTTTGTGCTTAGAACAGGCATCGTATAGTAGTCAAGGACTAGCAGACATGGTAACTCAGCCTTTTGTGAACCAAAATTGTACGTGTCAAGAGATACGGTGTGCATCTGCTGAATTCTGCCGGGACCATGTACTGCGGGGTCGTCTGCTGAACGGCCGCTGATTCTGTGGGACATCACTGCCTGAAAAGGACTTTGGTAGGGACAGCTCTCCTTTGGAGGGAGGTGTTACACAACTGCCTCTCGGCAGCCCTCGTGCTGCCCATGGCTGCGGGCTCCCCACTGAATCCGAAGAACCTTAAAGTCACTGTCATCAGATTGAGGCGGAGAAGGGCCCCATGGGAGGTGCGTGCGTGGCACTAAGTTGGTGATAACAGGACTCAGATGACAGAAAATCCCAGGGGCCCATCTGCTTTTTTCTTAATGTGTTTTCTGGCAGGCCTAGTCATCGTTCACTTTCTAATACAGGCCTCGAATTATTGAAAGGTTTCACGTTTACAAACATACTCAAAATCCATTTGATCCAGTCTCACAACTTTCCAAGCTCTTGCCATCTGACATGCACGCTGTGTTTTGGCTCAAAACAGAAATAACCTGATGAAATTTCTTGCTAAAAGGAAAGTTATTGCACATGTACATTAGTTATTTTTTGCTGCCTCAAGGGGAGCCACAAATGTGTGTTGTTTCTAATTAATTGCTGGGTTACGTAAAGAATGCTCCATATAGCAAAATGGAGCGGGACGCTTGGCACAGCAGCCAGGTTTGCTTCCCTTACACTCCTGAGCTTTCCCCTTTTTTTCCCCATTCTCAAGTAGCTGTTCTTGTCCCAGCGAGTCCTGGATGGTTGTATTTCTTTAGAGTGCAGATATTTATAGACAGACATTCATTTCCACAACATTAGCCCTTCAACACCTCACTAGAGGATGAGGTTGGAGACTTTGGAAAGAATAAGAGAGAGAAACTTGCTGGTGTTCGCACACAACTTTATCCTCTCAGAATCTCTACTTTTGTCTTTACGGTTGCTTTCCTTTAGAAGACCTGTACTCAGGTTGGGTGTTCCTGCATCCATTTAGCATCCAGTGCCAGTCACTTCTGCCTGGAAAAAGCGAAAAATAAGTGTAAGTCCATGCACTAGAAACGATGGCAGCTCTCAGAGCGCCTTCTGCGCGAGCAAAGGTGACAGAGGTGGAAGGGTGCAGCTCCCTGCTGTGCACCAGCCTTCCAGCTGGACTTGTCTAAGATGGTGTGAAGACTTAGAGCCTCCCATTCTGATTTCAGTGCCCTGACTAGAATTCAGGTGCTGTTAGTGGTATTTGTCCTGGCTCAGAGGTAGGAGGAAGTGCAGGATAAAGCCCTACATCTGCCAGGTTATGGAAACGTGTCCACAGTGCGTTGTGCCAGGGGAGGTCAGGCAGTGAAACTAGTCAGAACAGGTACAGCACATTGGCCATGAGGGTGGAGGGGGGTGTCAAGAAAATGGTTGTCAAGGGTATCCCAGGTGAACTGACACACTCAGCTGCTGAGTGAACCCCTTGAAAGGGTTTGTCTTCTCCACGCTGCATGGAGGCAAGCGTGCATCCCTCCGCTGAAGGGAATTACAGCACTGGGAGTCATTCAGAACTGGATCAGGCCCTTAGGACTAAGGGTGTTTGGTTTTTTGGTGGCCTAAACCCTCCTTGCACTCCTGGAGAAGAATATTGGGAGATGTTTGAGTCATCTTTTGATTCTGTTTTCTGCCATGTACAAAAGGGATCTGGTGTGACTGGAATTTTAGGTACCACCGTGATGCCAATAATGTTAATTTTAACTGGGGTTAAACTTCTGATTGGTTATTGGATCTGTTATCTCTATGTTTAAATCTCTAACCCACTCTCAAATATTTATGGACTCACTATTGCCTTTGCCGAGCAGTATATTCCACGTGTAATAGCCACTTTGTGTACCTTGGGCAAGCATTAAAAACTGTCTTAAGTAGCATGTAGAAATCCATATGTTGTCTGGAATCCTGCTTTGCTTATCATGCAGAAAGAGAACAGAAGAAACAGAATGTATCAAAGCCATATTTCTTCAGATAGCTTAACCTCTGCTTTATAAATTGTATTTAACATCAGTATCATATTCTGTCTTAATCTGCTATTGCATTTTAAACTCCGTTCCCATGTCAGTCTGGAGTGGTCCATGCAAATCAGTCCAGTGGACAGAAAACAGGATGGTATTATATAGTGGCTCTTTAGTGTTATATCCAATTTTATGCTTTGTTGAGAGCAGAAGTCACACTATAACAATCCCTCAAAGGCTCAAAGCTAAAGGAACATTAATCAACAGCAAGACTAAGTGACTAAATATAATGTCCATGTTGGAGGAAAGGAGCTTGTATCTGGTTCCATGCACTCTGTCTGATGTCTGGGACTTTTATCAACTAAGGCTGAGGGGGGATCTTTAAAAAGAAATATTTCAGTAAGAGTGATTTATCATGTGATTGAGAAGAGTCCACTGGGAAAGGTGACTGGCCAAGTCCACGTTGACTAAGTAGATCAAGAATGAGTGCGATAGATATGCCTGAGTTTTAAATGCCTGTTTGCTGGTCTCATTAATCTGCTAAATTACCCAGCTCAAATTGCTTATGTGTAAGTGTTACATCAAGGTACACTATTTTGTATTAGCTGCCATACAAAAAGGAAACAGCCACCGAAGGTAGGAGAGAGTGAGGGTGAGTTATTGGCTGTTAAATAATCCAGCAACAAAGTACTTACTCATGGGGAACAAAAATTGCCAAGAAATATTCACATGGGCATCTGCTAATGTCTAATTTGTTCCCAGAATCACACATCATTGTTTCTGCATACTCAAGAGGCAAAAACAGCACAGGAAAGAAACAAATATACACAGAGACACACAAATAATTAACAGGCACACAATCATAGAGTCCAGTATTAGATCTAGAATACAGTGAAGACACAGCATAAGAAATGTTTATTATGAGCAAAGATGAAAAAACCTGACATGAGGGCTGGCTGATGGCAGTTATGAATAGTAATTCCTAAATCATCCATGGCAAACACTTCTTACAAAGGAAATGAATTGTTGCAACACAATACATCCTTGTTGTATCGATATGATTAGCTAGTTATCCATAACATGTGGTAATTTGTTTTGATTTTTAAGTGTTCTTTAGCTGCAGAGCCTTAATGAGGCTTCTCTAAATTGATTAGGAACTGCAAGATACAGCATGGTTCACAGATTATTTCAGAGAGCTGTCAAGATCCTGTGACTTTCATTTCATTGGATTTAATGATCGTTGGAAAAGGTGTGCATTACAGCCAGATACAATCACATTTGTCAGCATGATCCTTTTAAGTGCAATTCAATTAAAGTGTTATTCTCTAATTTTATTATTGCTCAAGCTGAGTGCTAATGCTGGCTACCAATAAAGCTACAGGTAGATAATGGTATACAATTTAATTTAACTAATTGGAGTTTAGTGATCTAACATGCTTTTCATATCTTAATTCTTTGAATAATCTTTGATTTTTGCATCTGCTACAATTCTTTTAATGGAAAAGGGCAACTGAAAACATCAGTTACATTTGAAATTAAATTATCTAGTAACATCTGCCTTTAACAGTGTATCAGTATGCATGCGAATTTTCTTCTATTACCTGCCACTTGCATCCATTTTCCATTGTCAGTGTGCTTGACCTTGAAATTAATTTATCTAACTGTGCTTACATTCCTTATTAAGTTAACTGCAGCCTTGAAGTGCCAGAAACATTCTCACCAAGGGGATGCTGGCTAGATGACAAATTAAAGGGTTAGGAGCAGAGATAAACCAGTCCCTTCAACTAGACAAAGCCCATATTTTTTCTTACAATTGTGAAGAGTTACGGATAAATAAAGTACAGATGCAAGAGCACCCAGATACACAGGGATAAGACTATTTTATTTACTTAAGCTCCTTACTGCTGCTTTCCTATACCAATGTTTTTGTTGGTTTCTTATATCTGCTTTCTTTTGGGACATGGATATTAACAGTTGAAAACTGAGGAGAAGCTAAGTTATCTTCACTGCAAATTTAAACCGGGAAATTCTATGATTGCAGTGCCCCAAGCTCTCTGAGGCAGTTCAGGTGAATTGACTGAGCCTTACAATATTTTATCAAGGCACAACAGAAGCTGAACTCCAGGAAGGTGGTGCTGGCTAGTCTCTTCTCGATATCTGTTTTGCCTGTGTTGATCATTACAGTGGTCTCTTGATGTAAACTAACATTTTGAGTTAGGCAAACTTTTCTATATTTTTCTATATAGAAAATGGAAGAAATTTCAGGCACGTCACCTTGTGCCGCAGGATAGCTTTATTTTGTTCTCTCTCTGCTCACTGTCTCTTCCACAGAGCCCTGGTATTAGTGCAGAAGAGCAGGTTTCTGTCTCCTTCCACTGTGTTCTCCTTTTCTGCCAGCGACGAAGCTGTTAAGTCACTCTTTGTCCTGAAGTGACTGGAAGACACTGCAGTGGCAGTACATCCGCAGAGCACTCAGTCTCTTTGGCCACCTCACTTGGATACTCACAGCAAACTCATTGCTCCAGTAAACAAATGCATCTCTGTCTTTAAGGATTTGTGACATCTCTGTGACAAAGCCAAGTGCTATCATTCTCAAGATATAGATGGCAGTAAAGGCACAGGGGAGCACAAGGAGTCGCCTAAGGCTGTACACAAAACTTGTGTGCAGGTTGTGCTGTACACAGCAGAGAAGTGATGAAACAGGAAAGTAACCCAGGTCTCCTCCTAATGGCCCCATCACCAGGCTCCTCCAGCAGAGATGGCAGCTGTAGTCAGAAAGTGAATTCTCCTTTTTCTGCTCTACTGCATATAGATTCGTGTTCTTCCCTTGAAGCAGCTTTTAAAAAGAAATCAAAAGCACTTACAAGCCCCATTTCTGGGTGTTGTGAAGTTTTTTTTTACCAAATGCGAAGAGATTCCACTGAAAAAACTGTTGTCTCTTTCTCTTCCGTGTTCTTCAGATATGATTTTTCCAGAAAGAATGAGCACAAAGACCTTTTCCATATGTCCTTGCTCAGCCGTGTGCTCAATTTCTAGCTAGACTTGGTTATGGCACACTTTCAAAAATACATAATCCAATATCTAACATTAGTCATTTGCCTAAAACCATAGTTGATCAGAGAGCTGGGAAATCACAAGTCTCCTTCTTCCTGGTGTGAGTCATTGCCTGCACTTGACATGATCTTTCACACTTTAGATGAATTGAGTCCAGATTTCAACAGCTGGTTTCTAGTTTAAAAAAAAAAAAAAAGTTGGAATATGTAAGGAAAGTAGCACTGATGTCAAAGGCAGGGTGGGGAGGGCTTCCTCTGTGTATGTACATATTGGCCTTTGTTTGATACATACGTGGGAGCGGGAATACTGGCTGCAATCAGTGACTTGGCACTGGAATAAGCATGAGAAAGCCCTGAATGTTACTGAGGCTGCTGATTGTTGATGCTGGGAATTCACTGATTATTGTCAAACATGTTGTATTTAAAAAGTCTTGACAAGTGATTCATTCTGTCCCTACTATCTTTCAAAATCATGATATTGCTGATGCAACATCACTGCTCACATGTATACAATTAGTTGACTTAATTATGGTAATGCACTTCAATTTTTCCTGCTTTTCCTGCTGTGGCTGCAGAATACCTTTTGACTTCCCAGGACAACAAAATTTGTCCATCCTGTAATTTGTACATTGTGGCTACTGTATCTGATGTTAGTATTTGATCAAACTACTTTTAAACTATGGTTACTTTCTGGCAAAAGTTTCCCAACTGGCTTAGCAGCTTGTCATTTGATGATGCTGAGCTTAGCCTGTACTATCACTCAACCATATTCTTAAAAATAAAATAAATCAAGGCATATGGCTCCTTAAAAAGGCTGAGCTGAGTTCTATATTTATAGTATTTTAATGACATCAGATCCAATTCAAAGGGTAAAAAAAGGGTCGATGGGCCTTTACTATTTGTTAACTTAGCCTAGGAACTAAGAACTAAGCTGAGCTCTCTCTGGGGTGTGCTAAACTGGAAATAAAGATCCTGCTGATCAGATTCACTTCTCTTTCACCCAGTGCCAATCTCTTCCCTGAAAAGATTAATTTTTAAAATTAAATGAGTCATTTAACTACCCTAGCACTGGATGCTGTGATGTTTCCTACCAAATTTGAAGTGGAAGGGGTACCATTGAAATGATGCATCTTCTCTCCGTTTTGTCTGTGAGGGTTGCAGAAGGATCCTGCAGAAAGACTTGGACTTTGAGTGCCAGTCAGGAAACAGCAAACTTTGTTTTTCATCGGTCTCGGGATTTCTCTTCAGGTCACTTGAAATCTGTGTAATGCTGGAATATTCCAACAGATAATTTTACCTGTACATAATCACAACCATAGCTGTCTCTTGAATTGCAATGTATCTTACTGAAGTATTTTTATTTAGTTTACGTAACGTTCCAGGTTTGTGTTCAGAGAAACCCTTGAAAAGCAGGAAGATACAGTTTTTGTAAACTCATCAGTGATATATTCACTCTCACTCAAACAGTTCTATTTAGATTTTCCAACTGGGATAAACAGAGGAAATGTATTTAGATCTAAGTAGTTTGTCATGATCCAGTGAAGTGTAGTCTGTACACCAGACCTAGCAAACTGTTAAATGATGCCGTGGGTGCAGTGCTGGTGGAATTTAAGATGTGAAGGGTTTATTTCATGTATATTACTTTTTTGTTTCTTCTTCTGTATTTTTCAGAAATCTTTTATTGCTTCTATCAATTGCAAGAGTACATAAAACTTTAATGATAAAGCAGTAAAAGAAATGATCTCCAAATATTACTGCAGATCCCTTGATAGATTTCTGTGCACTCGGCAACCTTTGGCTGAGCTAATTAAATAACAGGCAGAATAATTCTGGGAATGCTTACGGATAGCACTGCTGTGATGATATTTCCAGAATGGATTTGTTTGGTTTTTTTCCTTAAAGCTCCTTGTCTAGGAAGCAAACCCAGAGCCATTTAACCAGGAAGGTACCATTCCAAAAATCTATCTACAATAATTAACACAGCAACAGGAATAGAAATGAATGTGGAGGCAGAAAATAATCAAGATGATAGCAAGAGGCAAAAAATAGCCATGATTATAGCAATGCATCATAAAGCTCTGCACAAACGAATGGAAGTGGCAGTAAATGTTTGGTGGGTTCTGGAACATCTGCTGTTCTAAATCATCATTAACATGATAAAGACAGTCTATTTTTCCATTCAATGAGTTATGTGTATTGTCTTGTACAACTTGTGGTTGTGGAAGTTTCTGTTTTCTATCTGAGTCTTAAACACGCTATTCAACAGCTTTCCTATTAGTGCCTCACTAAACTCTGAAGTCTGAAAAACATGTGTTTTCAGAACCCAAAACTTTTTGTTTCTAATCCGACTGGTTTGTGTTACAGTAGTACAGCGAGGTCCCAAATGGATTTGATGCTCTGTTGAACTGGTGAGAGCGAAAGAGTCCCTGCCCTGGAGAATGTAACCTAAAGGGGAGAAAAAGCTTAATTTAGCAGTGCTTAAAAAGGGGGAAACAGAAACCCTGGCTGGTAAAATGGCTGCCCACTGCTTTGCTATCAACAGAACATCCATGGAGCAGAAAATAAGATCCAGATTTCTTGCTGCTCGGTTGTCGTGGTTTGGGTGCGTCCCGTGTGTCCGTCCTTGTGCAGTGGTTCTCTGACGGAATTGAGCTTTCTTGTCTTTGCTGCCCTATCAGGAGAAAAAGACCAGCATTTATTATCTCACAGAATTATTTGAGTCTTGTCAACATTTTAAATGCTCCTCAGGATGGGCAGGACATCTAAATATTCCTAAGAGAGGAATTTAACTGGTGTAAAACCCAGAGGTATTTCCAACTGCCATCTGATGGCACATGTGTAACTTTGACGGTGCATTTTCAAGACTCTGACCGTGTTCTAGATATTCAGAGAAGTAAATATAAAATACTTGTGGCAATTAACAAGAATACACAATCTATAAGGGCACTTCTGTAGCTGCATCAGAGGCAGAAGGTCAAAGTCCCATTAAACTGTCCAGATGACCCTGGGCAGGGTGCCTGGTCCTTCATACCAGTGCCCCCCGCTGCAGGCAAAGACCGGGCAATCCGCGGTGAGAAAACTGATGTGCAGACTGTGCGTGCTGTCCTCCAGCCGCCCGTCCCCACCTCACCCTGGGTGTTGTTAACAGAAGTTCGTGGCTCATCGCAGTGGTGAGGGCGCTGATCTCAGCTAGCCAGCAGATCAGATTCTCAGAGAGCCAAGAGGACCTGGAGGGCTTTGTAGATGAAAGCCACTGGGCTGAATTGCATTCAGAAGCAAGAGGCACCACTCTGAGCTCAGATGTAACCTGCTTAGTGTAGCTTACAGCTTAGTGTAACTTACGAGCTTACCAACTCATACTCTGTGCTCACTGAAGCTTCCTCTGTGAGGGAGGAATCGGTGTAACCCGCTCTGGTGGGAGCAGAAAATGTGAGCATGGGGTGTCTCAGCTCTGGACTAGCTCTCTATGGGTCCTGACAGTCCCCATAGCTTGAAGTGCCTCAGCATCATGCTATGTTATTCTGGTGGGCTGTGTTTGCACAGATCTGCAGAGTCTGGGAAACATGAAGGACCCACCTTTGTACACTTGTTCTCTAGATTGAGAACTTGCCCAGAACTCCAACTTGTCTTCCTGTGTGCATAGAGGCTGACATTTGTTCTTGGAACAAATTCGGATGCTTTTGAAGTAGAGCCCTTATCTGCTAGCGTAGTACTCAGTGTAAACTCTGTCATTTCAAGGAAATTTTTCAGCTCCAATTGGTGTTTATTTTCATGCTGGACTTCTGCCAAGGCAGGGCAAGAAAAAATATAAATACTTTCTGCATGGAGGTATTCGCTGCAGTTGGGACACTGCAGCCAATGCAACTTCTCTCCTGCTCTGGTGCTGGCATGGGCTCACAAAGCTTCCCAGAATCACAGAGCGCTCCCTCCCAAGTGCAGTAATTCCTGGAATGGTGATACTTTCAAGTGGTTGCTGGAGGTATCCAGAGTGATGCAGGTGTATTTTAGGATACTTGTGGGCGGACTCATTTCTAGATTGTGGTGTTGTATATTTTTGTTTCTATTTTTAATCACTGTGCTAGTTCGCAGAGAAGTTTTTTATAATGTCAGTGTCTGCTGCAGCACACGCTGCATGAATCATTCAAAAGAGCCATGTATTGTTTTTGAAAGCTGCGTCAACTCTGAGCATAAAGGCAAATTATGAGCAGTAGTGACCAGAAAAGACCTGCTCCCGTGATACTGTTTCCATTGGATTTGGTCTCCTCAGCTGTTTAAATGTACCCCTTTGATTTGGAAATTCCCAATGATCTCTGAAGAGTGGTGGTTTTTATCCCCTCCCCTGCTACTGGGGGCAGCTGGGAGTCCACCTTCAGCAACAATTTGGAGTAGTCTTGGGGCTGCTGTAGCTGATGCTTTCAGGGAAGGCTCCTGAGGGGTTGCTTTTTTGACCTAAGGTTGCCAGAACATCAGAAGTGTGTGTGTATGCTCTGCCTTTCCCTGCTGCCGGGGCCGGGGAGCCTTGCTGCCTGCATGGGCTTTTGTGCACGGAGCATCGCTGCCGGCAGAGCAGGATTTCCAGATGCCCCACTAGCAACAACCCGGAGCACCTTTGTGTGCTGACTCAGCTGCTTCCTCCCAGGTAGACTCTCTCTGCAGTCCCTCTGCCATACCTCCAACACAAAGTAGTTTGAAGTGAGTTGTCTTTTTTTTTTCCCCTCCCCCAGGTCACTAGCATAATATTCAAATAGGTTAAATATGATTCATCTCTCTAACACTGGGAGGGGACAGAGGTCTGGCTATCCCAGGTAATCACAGCAGAATTCAAAGCCCCTTGTTGTGCTTTCAAGCAGCAATAGGTTACTCATTACCAGGGCTTTGAACAGCTTCCCTGTGGGTTGTGTGCGTCTCAGCCACCATCACTGCTGGCACTGATCAATTAGTGTCACAAGCAGTTTTAGAAAAGGGACACGGAGGGAACGTGTGTGGAGCTATTCTCCCACCTGCTGTTCTTACTGGTGAAGCTGGAGGGATCTGGCCTGGCAGCATGGTATCTGTTTGGGAGCTAATTAGTTTGGGAGATTACAGAAAGCAGGATATATAAGCTGCCTGATCGATCCTCTTCACAGCCCTGTAAAGGGAATAAGTAAATGTCATTTTCATAACACCAGCGTAAAAACTGAGGAGTAGAGGCCAGATGTGCTCCCTGGCCAGAGTCCACAGCTGCCAGCTCCTGGAGCACGGGGGCTGGGGACAGACACTTCCCTGTGAGTCCCTGGGGTGCAAAACTGCCCTTTTTGGAGGGAATCCTGAGGGAGTGCGAGCAGCAGGTGACCATGATGCATGCAGGAGGAGAGCTGGTGTAGGTGGTGGGCTTTGGACCTGCCGGAGCCCATCTTCTCCAAAGGGGCCACACCATGAGCCACCCTGTACCGTTTGTCCCCACTCTCGTGCCCTAGCTACAGTCCATTAGATTATGCCCCTCGCTTTCCCAAATGCTCCTCTCTTGTTCTGCTCTCCATAGCCTGTGCTGTTTGGCTGCTGGAGGGGAGACTTGAGAAGTGTGCTTTATGCAGAAGATCTCGCCAATCGGGAGGCAGGGGGTTCTGGCTCCTACCTAATTACTCAGGTCAGTGGAAATAATGACAAGGATTTTCTTAGATGTGCATTCAGGGAAGTCTGCAGTTAAGATTCTATCAAAAATGAAAACCAGTGTGCAGCAAAATAATTATTTTTGTAAGGCTTTTCAGTTTTTACCGATGATGAGCGAAACAGCGGGAGTTCGCAAAGGGAATATATTTTATTGATGCCAAGGAATTATTGCATCGGTATCAGAACTTCAGGGGCATGTAAATGTTCAGGACAGTGAAGCGTTGCATTGTTATGGAAAAATTGTACCTTTGAATAAGAGTGAAAAGACATTTAAATGTTGTGAAAAAGTTATTTCTGCGACTATCTGGGTGATTTGGAAACGTGCTACTGCTCAAGTGGGTCATGGACAATTCTCCTTGTCCTTCCTCTTGTGCCATTCACCTACAGATGTGGGATAGCTCTTAATTTTTTTTTTTTTAAAGATATTTTTCTCCCACATTTTAAAGAAATAACAGCCTGTGCCTCTTGAAGAAGGAATGATTAAGGATGAGATTCACTTTAAGTCACTGTCTGGAATTTGTGTTCTTCTAAAATATTCCCAAGTGTTTTGTCTCAGTGAAGAAGTGTGTTCTTTTCCTTTGCCATACCATCCTTTTTCAGTGTTCCAGTCTAATATGCAAAATCCAAAATTTGTCTCCTGACGGGTTCAAGAAAGAACTCCCAGTCCAGGCTGTGTGATGTTTACAAGCCCAGTGCCTTGCTTTGCACCCAGCAGCACAAACGCTTCCTTTGAGGCCAGCATTCCACACGGGGCAGGGCTGCACAGGGACCCCTGGGCCAGCACAGGGACCCCTGGGCCAGCGCAGGAGCCAGGAGCAGTTGCCATCTGCACGGCACCCAGATACCCCGCTCAGGCAGCTATGCGTGGTGCTGCAGCATGCCAGGCAGATACCAGGGCTGCTTTCCAAGGGTTGTGAGACCCATCCCAGAGGTGCCTTTCACATCTGCAGTTGCAGTTCTCCTCTTTCTCTTTCCCTCTGGGTATTTGAAATGCAGATCTTGTTCACTTAAATTTGCCTCTCATCCTCAGGAACAAAACCTGGATTCTCTCTGAGGGAGAACTGGGCCGTTAGGAGTCTAGATCCACTTTTTCTTCTTTCTTAAAGGCTCCACACTGGTAAGATGATGCCAGTTATAAATGCGTTTTCTGTTTTGGTTTTAATGCCATTTCTATGCTGACCAAAACTTTGTTAGGCAAAAGTCTAATTGTAGCTGCAATTATCCTCGCGTAGCTTGCTTAATTAGAGGACCATTGTATACTCTACCACCAAACATACTTTTGGGATATGAGAATTGCTAGAACAAATTTTGCTGGAATAGTTACAGTAGCAGAGCCTTTTCAACACCAGTGCCAGCCTCGCCAGGACCTCGCAGCTGAGCAGCTGCTGAAGAAATCCAGTAGGAACAGGCCCTGAAGAGCTTGTTCATTCATTGCCTCTCAGCTGAGTCTCGTGTTTTGAACCTGCTAAGAAGTTTAGAGAAAAAGCACCTGGAAGCTCTTTGGAAGTGAAGCTCATGAGGCTGCACATTTCATAGGCTCTCCTGCTCAAGCTCAGTCCTGTCCTTACATTCATCTTCTAAAGAGATGCTGGGCTCCCCCATTTACATGTCTGCCTTCCCCCCTTCAACAATGCAAGACTCCTTGACCTACTATTCTTAACCTTAACTGACAAAAAGATTGTAGTATAAATAGGACATTTATAGCCAGTGTTGGAAATCTCTTCTGTTGTGTGATTATCTACAAAGTGTTATTACCCCCTTTTTGCACAGGAAAATACGCCTAGATTTTCATTGATCCATCCTGAATCAATGCTTTTAAAAATCTTAGACACATTTTACTTAACAGCAAAAGCATGCATTTTATGTTTTGACATGGTATTATTGATTGGAAAGGAGAGAGCAGTGCTCTCCACCTGACTGTCTCCTCAGTTTCTGAGTCTGGCAGTGTCTGGTAGCACAACATCCTTAATGGCTTTGCTCCTGTTTTCTCTGCTTGTTACCTCTCCTCTTTATCCTCCCAGTCCTCAGCACGGTGCCTTTCTCAGTTTTTTAAAGTAATCAATATTGTGCTCAAGCCTCCTGCTGTTTGCTGTCACTCATATTTGGCACAGCTATAAATTATGTATGGGTCTTTCTCGGCCCACATAACATTTCTATTGCATTTGTCAATTGCTAATCAATAGTTCACTTTTCTTATCCTCAAAGACACACACATGTTCTGCAGTTTTAATGCAAGCAGATTTCCCCCTTACATGTAGATGAGGAGAGCAGTGAGACTTCAGGTAGGAAGCTGGAAGCTGCAGAGGTACAACTCTAAAGCTGGTGTTGTCTTTGAGAAGACAGTAGCATAAACCCTCTGTCCTCAACCCTTTGGCTTCTGCATTTCACTGTGGAACTGCTTCCTACACAGTCATGGTAGGCAGTGGTTTTGTGTGGCTTCGCTTACCTGTGACCCTTTCAACCTCTGCTGCACAAGATGCTCACAGTGGTAGACTGTTTGAACTACCAGAGCTAATGGCATCTGACATTTAAGTCAACCTTAAAGAAATCTCGGCAAACCCAGTCACTTAAACTAATACAGCAGTGTCTCTTTAAGGAGGCATATCGACAGTCTTTGTAAAATGTCATGTTATGTTGATGTCTCAATCAAGTGCTTCCCCTCCCCCCTCCCCAAGTTCTCACAAGCTTTGAAATTGGGTTGTAAAACAAAAAAGGGACAAATAATTCTTTTGTATAAAAAGTGCATGTTTTAAAAAGTTGGATTGCTGACTGTCTGAAATAAGCGGGCAAGCCCTGTAGCATCAACTTCTGCTGCAACATCTTTAATACATACACAAGTGCTGTTAGCTGAGGCAAGGAGAAAGTACCGGTGGAGTGAGACTGCTTGAAACCATATTTTGCTTTAGGCAAAACAGTGTGCTAAAAGAGCTGAAAACAAGAAAAGCTGCCTACTGCTATCCCTGCAACATTAAACATCAAAACTCAAGCCATTTGCTGCTGAAGGTTGGTCGCTTGAATAAATGCTTGAGATTTGAGAAACTGCTGGTCACAATGGGGAGAAGAGAGAGCTTATTCCTTCAAAAACCTGACACCTCTCGTCACTCCAGAAGACCAGTTACTGCCTGAACAAATCCTCAGTTAGGGCTGTTGGCTGCAGATCCCGGAGCTGCGCTTGACGGAGGGATTTGCCAGAGCACTCTCCATTTACAGCTCTGTGTGCTACAGCACTCTCTGATTTGGAGTCCAACAGGGTTCGACCTTCAGGCCATGCTGCAGAAGTCTCTTCTCTTTGGACCAGATGGTGCCACTTTTACTCACACTGAGTAGTATTTTCCCCCTTAAGAGGGCTGACATCTCAGCTAAACTGAGTCCAGCTGTCTGGCTTTTCCAAGCTTTGCTGATGGGAGAGCGGGTTTTTAATTCTCCAAATTGCAGAGCGCTCAGGGGACTTTGAGTGACTGCTCAGTGTCCAGGCTTTTGCTTGCAGACTGGGGAGATGTGAGCCAGGTGTTGTGCAGCAAGGAGAGACTGAAACACAAAAAGCTTGTGCAAAGGGGAGTGTTGCTGTGCTACAGCAACGGAGTTTTTTATCATAAGGGAGTGGAGAGGTTGATAACAGATTGTCATTTTAAATGGTAAAGAGATGGTATGGAATAATAAATAGTAACTTCCTAGGAAGTTGTTTCCCTAGCATGAGGTAAAGCTCTTACCCTGAGACAGCTTGAGGATTTGGGGTGGTTGAGCAGAGGAGTTTGGCTGACTGGATGGTGAATCCAGATCATGGAGATCTAGGGCTGGGGATCTGCATCTGGATCATGGAGATCTCTACCTGGATTGTGGATGTCTAGAGATGGAGATCTCAGTTTAAATCATAGAGACCTAGAAAAACTCCACTGGTTTGGGCTACACACAGGAACCTGTTCCTGTGTGCTTCTCATTGTACTTCTGACAGGGTTTTATCCAGTCACTTCTATCATAACGTATTAGATTTTTGGACTGAACTTAAAAAAAAGAGAAAATATGGGGAAAGATTAATTCAGAGTGTAAGTGAAACTTCTTTGCAATGAGAGAAATGGGTTGTGCACGTACCACATAACAAACACTCAGGTAAGATCTGCACTGTTTGGCTTCAGTAGCACCTCCTCTGCCAAGGGCTGAGCTACGTGACGAGCCAGGCAGCTGGGGAAGAGTGCTGGCTTTTAGTTCAGAGTCATCGCAAAACCCTTCAGTACAGGAGCCCTGGGAGCTTACAGCACTCAGCTGGGGATCCAGAAAAGCTTTTAAATTTTGTGACTTTTAACTCGTCTTCTGATTCTGGAGGACTAGTTATTTTTTTAATGTGTGATGCTGAATTGTAAGGGACATGAGACAGTAGCCCTTTCTTTTCTGTCTTCTTTCTCTCGTCTCTGGCAAATGGGGACAGATTAGCTGAGGTTGAGTGGCGAGGTCACTGCCCTCAGCTATCTGCTGTGTCCCCACTGCATGGTCAACTGAGCCATTTGTGAATTAGCTGCTGAGCCACTGATTCCTACAGCACAGAGGGTTTGAAGTGGGCTGAAATTGTTTATGGTTAACCTACTCGTTAGTTCAGAAGCTGAACCAGGATGCGGAAGTGGTTTGGATGCTGCTGTAGCAGGGATGGGACAGACAGTATGGGACAATAACCCTTCCTTATCTATCAGGCAGAGCTGATGCTAGATGTCTTTTGATTTGTGCAGTCTGAGGCAATGATTAAGGCTCTTGCAGCTTGTTGTAATTTGTATTTGTTCCTACACAACCTATGCTCTCTCTCTCTCTCTCCTGAGAGCTCTTGTAGCTATTTCATTCACCACCTCTCCACAGTGCAGGGGGTTTCTGTGCCTGCACAGGACCCCCAAAAGTCAGCAGAGAAACTGAAGCTGAGAGATTTGGCCATGCAGAGAGAGTTGCAAGATGAATTTTTATTTTTTTTCCCCAATTTGAATTCTAATAAGATACTTTTCCTGGTTCTGTTGGAGCTTAGAGCATCCGAGGAACACTATAAATATCACTCCTTTGTAATTATTTTTAAAGGCACTTGGCAGAACGAAGTCGTACTTTTCTCTGACCCACTGGCCAGCTCGGTGTCAGCCCAGAGGCATTATTCAGGATGAGTTGTTTGGATGGAGGTATCAGCCAACTTGCATGTGTCTTTCAATCTTTATTGTTTCTGTTTGTAGGGCACCTTTTCATACTTGGAAGAAGTGGGGGGAAAAAAAAGATGAGCTTATCCACTGCAGAATATACCTCTCAGTGCATCCTTGCATATTTTGCTTTTCTAGAGTTTGTGTTTTTCCTTGATATTGAACACTTCC